>NW_019384436.1:0-193997 GCF_000671375.1 Centruroides sculpturatus
GAAGATTCTCATTTTGAAAGACGACTCTAAATGACAATTATTTGTTAAATTGACACGTCGCAATCACTAAAATTTATTAAAATTGATAACTGATTTGCTTTAAATGTCTTTACCTGTCATTTAATGAAGATTTACACATTGTAGTAAATGAGGAAATTTCGCGCCGTGATGAATAATAAATTTAATTTTAAGATCAGCATTCGAAAATTAAGCGAGAAAGTGATAAAACTACACAATAATATGCACGTAGATTTATAGATGTACAATACTCGATGATAAAGACATGTAATCATGTATGATTTAATAATACAGTACAGCGTCGTTTATCCGAAAGTCAGTTATCCGAAATGTCGGTTATCCGAAAGAATTCCAGATGGCAAATTTAAATTTTCCCCAGGGCTGTGGCGCTGCAATCTTTGGCTATATCTTGGGCTACTCTAATATTTTTTTTTTGTTGATGTATGTTTTATCTGGCAGCACTGGCACTTTTGTGTGATGTTTTTCTGAGGATTGTGTGTCCTGCTGAATCGAACGTTTTCGATACTAGATTAGCTTCTAAAGTATATAGTTTTTTTTTGTTTTTGTATTTTTCAATGTATTTATTTTGTTTGTAAAAAAAAGAAATAATTTTTAACGATACAATAGCTACGATTATTATTTTAAGAAGTTTACATTACGCTTAACATCGACGAAAATTTAACGCGAAGCGACACGCAACGGAGAAAAATTTCAACATGGGATATTTTTTCGTATATAATCGGTTATCCGAAAAATAAGTTATCCGAGCAACCCCAGTCCCCAATTGATTCGAATAAACGACGTTCTACTGTATAATGATCTATGATGAACGATATGAAATAGACTGTGAAACAATTTAATTTTAATGATAAATTTTAATAATCAAAATACAACCTCGTGAATTATAATTCATCGAAAGACATTTCATTATATAAAATGTTTGTAATACAAAGTCGTACAAAGTTGTAATACAAATCGTAAAAGTTTGTAATACCGCTTTTACAAGTATAAATTTTAACAGAATTCTCTGTTATAAATAGAAATGTATTGGCCAAAACCGTTGAAATTAATGTATCGAACAGTAATATGCTGAATATCTTTTAATATGAAAGACACAGTCGATTGTTTTCTGTTATTACTTTACTTCCTAAATTTAAAATAATTGTTTTTATTTTTGTACTGATTTGTTGAATTATAATTACAAAACATAAAATTTAAACGTTTATAAGCAATAATAAAATGAATTATGTCAATTTCCGAGTTTTCTGCTTTGAATCATTTGCATTTTTTATATAGATACGTTTTAATTAATCAATTGTTTAAAATAGAATAAGAAACAATAGATGCCGTTTCCATATTTTTAGTTTACAGACAATATAATTACAGTTTGAATAAAGAAAATTTTTTATTTATAATTTTCTTTATGAAGAGGTTCACCGAGTTCCAGCAAGTTCAAGCAATATATATTATTTCAACCATTTGTGCTCAGTACCGACGAAGGTGCTGCAATTTACTTATACAATTATGTTTAAACACATGATAGGATTTATTTTCCAGATAACACATAAATACTTTTTAAAAAATAATATAGTTTTTTCATTAAAATTTATATATTTCTAATGTAATTTTAAGCTTCTTATTATACAATTCGTCCAATTGATATAAGTTTTTAATTTAAAATTTTTCTAAAGTAGTTACAGATACGAAACTATAATTAATATTAAATGTTATAATTTAATCATTTCTGAGGCCGCTAATGGATCAGACTAAATAATGTAATTAGATCCGGAATCGCATTCGAGTAAGCATCTCAGGTGTTCGTCATTCGGTTTTTGTCCCAAACATGTCGGGCCCTAGTTACAATATGAGCGCTTATTATACGTAAAGGCAGTGTTTGGGAGTCGGCAGAAGAAAGGGAAGTTACTTTACTTCGTTCTGTATAACAATTTTATTTATCAGCCACGAAACCAAAAACTAACATGAATAATGCGTATTTAATTTACACAATTAGTTTGTATAGGTTTAGATGAAAAATTTATTAGGATTTACCTCGAAATTTAAGCAAAAAAAGACATCATCCACTTCTATTTTATTGTGTAAAACTTAAATATGATGTATAATTTTTAAGTTATTAATTAATTATCGGTTATATTCGATAATTAAGAAATTTTTCTAATATGTATTATACACAAATTATGACAAAGAATTACAAGAGAAGATCACAAACGATGCTCGATNATACAAATTCTCTAATAGTCTTTCGAATGCCTTCATTAGAATAAAGTGAAACAGAACGAGGAACGTAAAGATGCATACTACAGCACCAGCGAGTACAGATACCAACTTCGATGCAACAGATAAATGGTTCATATTTAAAGGTCTTTCCTTTTTCTAAACCAGGATAAAATAAAAAAGCGATTATACATTCAATCCACTTATCTTTCATTATGTAAAACTTAAATATGATGTATAATTTTTAAGTTATTAATTAATTATCGGTTATATTCGATAATTAAGAAATTTTTCTAATATGTATTATACACAAATTATGACAAAGAATTACAAGAGAAGATCACAAACGATGCTCGATTAAATTAACTATAACACTAGAAATAAATGTAATTACAGGAAGTGTCTTTGATGTTATCTATCGCTTTCTACAAAATACAAAACTTTGATATTTTCTATATTAGTATTTGAATGAATTAAACCGTGGACAACTCAAATCAATGTATTATTCGTATAAATCCTCACGTTCTCGAAAAACGGTTGGTATTATTATAATTAAAACAGATGTTACAGACATTTTACTTTTGACGTTGTGTTACGTTTCTTTAAGCACTCGGAAATCAAGAAGCAACGCGTTAATACAGATTTATAATAGAAAACAATACGAGAAACGAAGAAAGAAATCGAATTACAATTTATGAAATTATAATTTTGTTATACATTTTCGATACATTGTTTAGACGTTCAAATTTATATTACACAAAATAAATAATGAACGTCTATATTTTGAAATTCAGATTTAGCCTATATTTACTTGAAAAACATTTAAGTATATTCTTCTTTAAAAATTAATATTTTATCTGTAAAATGCTTCTTATCGTGCTAAAATGTGTTTACATATTTTCACATAAGTAAACTCTATGATAAACCTCTCTGCTGAAAAGAAATGATTAAAGTAATACACGGCAAAAGACGTTCGAAACGTTTCCCATAGAACACAAAATCTGTGTAAACGTAAACAAAAATTACAAGTAAAATAATATAATAATATACATTATAAATTGATTATGTATGATAAAAAGGCAGGCAATATCTTTAGAAAAAATTACGTATCCTAAAGCGATGAAAAGTCAATTTTTCATCGTGACATTAAGTACCGTAGGAATGTTCTAAGTTATAATTAATATAGTAACTTGCTGGGATTCAATTAACTTTTTCTTTAAGAAAATTATACATTAAAAAATTTTCTTTTTTCAAATTGTAATTATATTGTTTCAAAAGTTAATGTTTCTTTGTTAACGCAACGCAACAGTTCGCCGATCTGTCTAGGCGAATGCCTTCCGGTTGGTCTTTTTAAGGGAAATTTGTCCCGATTAGGTGTTACAGATGCAAAGAAGACCCGGAAAACCCCACGTAACCAGCGCGTTTAAGCGAGGCGCGAACCCTCGACCGAACTCCTAGTGTTCGGGGTACGAAGAACCGCTCGACAACTGGTAGGATTCGAAAATTATAATAAGAAAACAACATTTCTTCTTTCCTATTCGTAACTCTATTTTAAAAAGTTAATTAATTAAAACGTGTATTCGTATAAATGCAAACAATTCAAAAAAGGAAACATTTTTTTGTGTGTAATTATGTTTTTCGTTAATTATAATTCAACAAATCATTAAATAATTGAAAACAATAATTTTAAGTTAAAAAAAAGTAATAACAGAAAACAATCGATTGCGTCTTTCATCTTAAGAGATATTCAGTACACTACTGTTTGATACATTGATTTAACCTATTTTGGCCAATACATTTCTATTTAGAAGAAAGAATTCGGTCGAAAGTATTGACTTTTACTATTAACATTTTATATAATGAAATGTTTTTTGATGAATTATAATTACAACAGTCAGTGTATTTGAAAATCAAATTATTTCACAGTCTATCTGACATTGTTCATCATAGATCATTACATTATTAAATCATACAATTATTACGTGTCTTTATCGTCGAGTACTACACATCTATAAATCTACGTGCATATATTAATGTGTAGTTTTGTGAGTTTCTCGCTCACTTTTCGAGTGCCGATCTTAAAATTAATTTATTACTCATCGCGGCGCGAAATTTTCTAATTTACTACAACACACGAATCTTTGTTAAATGACAAATTAGCACAAAAGTAAAACTAATTATCGGACGTTTAAAGCAAATTACTTGTGAATTCTAATAAATTTTAATGATTGCGACGTGTAAAATTAATAAATAATATTATCATTTAGAGTCGTCTTTCAAAATGAAAATCTCCTTTCAAGTTATTAAGTTTTATGTTTCGAAGCTTTCTTTATATTTAAAAGACCAGAAAATATGGAATGCAGAGAACTTGCCATCTGAAATGTTTAAATGAGGAATTCAATTAAGGCATCAATATTGAAATTACAAAATTATTTTTGTCTTATAAATGTTACCTTTATCGGAAACTTCTTTGTAATCTTAAAGTAATTTCTGCATGACAGACACAGGGATTCTTTACCGAATCTTTTCATAAAATTCAAAATCTAAAATGTATTAATTTTTATTATTGCATTATTATTACAGGAAACCCCAATATACGATTCACGACATAAAGATATGTTTTAAATATAGCAAACTTTTAATTTCTGTTCCAATCCGAGATCGCAGTCAGCAAATCTACCGATATCTTGAAAAGACGTTTGCATCTGAAAAAACAATTAAAACGCATTTAAAACATCTGCAAATGTAGTAAATACTGAAATTTTCGATAAAAAATACATTTCAGCAGACGTGAAGGCAGATAACATAAATCCCGTTAAAATACAGAAAAAAGTAAGAGTAGCACACAGTAAGGAAAAGAAAATTTTCAACGCAAACTTCAGTTCAGAAAAATTGAAAATGAAGTACATTAGACTCGTTTCTATTAATAAAGTACCGTAAAATATTGTGAATACGTAATTGAACGGTCCGTTGAGTTGATTGGTAAAATTCCAAAGTTCATCGTGTTGTGCTATAATTTCATTCAGTCGAGATTTTAAATTCGGAATGTTCTTTTTCAGCAGATACAAATTCTCTAATAGTCTTTCGAATGCCTTCATTAGAATAAAGTGAAACAGAACGAGGAACGTAAAGATGCATACTACAGCACCAGCGAGTAAAGTGCTACAGATACCAACTTCGATGCAACAGATAAATGGTTCATATTTAAAGGTCTTTCCTTTTTCTATAACAGGATAAAGTAAAAAAGCGATTATATATTCTAAGAATATCGTAAAAGTGACAGTTATAATTACTGCGAGAAGTTGTAGAGTATTGATAGTAGCATATAACTGATGTTTAGGAAAAGGAAATGACTTTTTAAATTGTATTTTCGGATTCAGTTTGACTCTTTTGACAATACTGAATATTGCAGCCACGGCCAAAGTGATACTCGCAGCGGTTACTCTGACGAATATGTCATACTCGAATACCGAGTACCAGGAAAAGCAAGGAGTTACATCCGATACGTAAGGAATTGCCATACGTAGAAAATGAAAGGAATGTATCCAATAAAGGCATTCAAGAAATGATATGTAAAAGTTGAATGCTATGCGGAAGCGACCGTCAGTGTTTAAAATACGGGAGCAAGGAGGAAAAAATTCCAAGCCGTAGACCTTCGAAATTGGAGTAAATGAAAAGAGAAAACACTGCAGAGATATTTCCTCTTTCTGATCAACTGCAGGACTTTCTGTCGAGATGGTTCTTTTCATAATTTTTTAAGTTAATGAATTAAGTGATGGTAAAATAAAATATATAATCTAATTGAAAACAATCACTCGTAGTTATTCTTCTCTTACGGAAAACTGAATCCAACACATCTGTGTTGAAAGCAGACTGAATACTAGCTTTGAATTAAAAATTTTACTGCGTAGTCACTTATATAAATGTTATATTTAATGTTTATAAATGAGATTTTCATTTTAATTTATGTGAAATGGAATTTTGCTGCGATATTTCCAGAAACTTTTTGAAATTTTAATTTTTCAACAAACATGATAGTTAATGTTTATCCATCGAATAAATGAATAAGAAAGTTTTATAATGTGGTGAATCCGCTTATGTTTCTGCACTTTCTAGGCAGACAGGCACTTTACTCGCATGTTTAAAATAAACATTGTGTTAAGTGACAGCGAGTAGGGGCTGGAAGTTTGCAGATCGATATACTTTCTCATTCGAATCTGCTTTTTTCTGTTTGACTGTGGATTTCTGTCCAGTCGCCGTAAGAAAAAGCGTACGTTTCATAAATAAATTTACATAAAGAACGATATTTCGATTTTATGTAAAACTATTTTTACTTTTGTGGAAAAGATTAGAAATATTGCAATTGTAATTTATTTTATTTTGATGATAAGTAAAAAAACAGAAAATAAAAACACATTGAAGACGCCGATTATTGAATTTAAATAAAACCTCTCCGATAAATCTCCTTCTGTTGTACACGAATGCCCATTGATAAATAATCATAATTGTATTTTATAAAAAAAAATCCAGCAACGAGTTACTTACTTATTGAAATATTTGAAGTCAAAATACGTTAGGTAAAGTCTATGGTAGGATTTCCGTTTATCAACCGATCGCCCGCCGCGTGTCAATCGTGTTGATTGTTGTAAATTTACATTGATTTCTATGACAAATATGTCTTTTGATCTTTACGATGTACATTTAACCTATGGTCTGGATATAAAATTTTGAAAACACGCACAAGTGTGCCCTGCAGAAGCACATTTAAGTTTCTCGAAGTTTTGACGATAATGATGTTGGACGTTCGCTACCTTTGTCGACCTTCGGCTTTACACTGTTTTCAATGGATTTTCTATGCCTTTTAAATGCCATTTCTTGCTTTGATAAAAAAAAACATATAACATCGATTAATTTAGATATATCTATTAGCCGTAATTATCTTCTTATAGTTTTTAATATTTATTTTATACTAGTTGCAAGGACCCGCTCCTCTGGGTTTTTATTTGTTCGTACATTTGTATGTAATATAGTTTCATATATATATAAAAGACTGTTTTTCCAAGTAATCTAGAATCTAGCTGCAAGGACCCGCTTCGCTGGGTTTTTAAAAAGTAACGATAGTGAAGATTAAGATAATTACATTATAGCCAATTTTACCCGTTTTCACAAAATGCAAACATTAGGTCCCCCGTTTCCAGACTAATTAGAGACCTGGTCCCGATTCTATTTCTGAACGTCTTATGTTACGTCCAGTCAAACGAACTATTTTCAAGGTTTATGGAACGTTTACAATCGTTCAATAATCGAACCAATATTTGAATTTTATGTTCGAATTAAATTCGAACAAATTCGAAAAAATCGAACAAAACATTCGAAATAGAAAGCCACTTTCAACCACTTTCAGCCTCATATCTCCAGCACCCTTATAGCTATCGAGACGCAACCACCTTTATGCACGAATGGAGACTTGGAGCTACCACCACATACAAACACCATTCACGTGCGATGTGTAGTTTTGGCGAAAAAGTTAAATATAGGGACATACATGTCCATTTATATATATATAGATATAGATATAGATGTAGATATAGATTATTTACTGATGTTAATCTACTCGCGATTCACATAATGGGGAGAAGGTGGCCAAATATCTAGTAGGCAGACGGCTAACGGCCCAGAACCGATCCCGAACAGAATCATTGGAAGCGTTAGACATTTTTGTGTGTAGCATCCACCTTCTAAACCGCCTGAGGTTGGTGCACTGTAAACAGAATGCCTATAATCTGGATGCTTTACACCATTCAGATATTTTCGCCGTGGAAGCTGTCCGTGTTCGACGATACAGCGCTTTCATTTAGCCTCTAATATTCGAATATACAATAGAAATCTTATTGTTTTTTCACACGTAGTACAGAAATTTGTAATAAGATACATAATGCGGTTATAATAAAATATTAATTTTCATTAATTAAAAGTACGTTAAAGTACGGAAATAATCGCTCAATATGTATATATATTTTAAAAAATGAAAGGGAAGCGGCGCTTCCACCACTTCCCTTTCATTTTTTAAAATATATATACATATTGCGCGATTATTTCCGTACTTTAACGTACTTTTAATTAATAAAAATTAATATTTTATTATAACCGCCACTGCGCTGGATTTGATTCATTTCATCTCCTTTTTTATTAGTAACAACAATGACATGTTTGGTTTCTTATATAGAAGTATATGAATCAAAGTTTGGAGAATTACTTTTAATTTTTGCGAAATCGAGTGAAATAAGAATTGTTTGTTATCTTTTGTAAAATTTCTTTACTGTAATTTTTGTCAAATAAAAAATCTACAATCTTCTGAGTGATATAAAGTCGATACGGAAATCGCGCGATATCATTACAAGCATTCATTGTGTTATAGAAAAGATGAATGGAAGAATTCTCTTCCGATTAACTTAAGTGGACATAACAGTAATATGATTTGACGTACGTAAATCTAAATATCTCGAAATCGATTTTTGTAATAATAAATCGTGTGCGTAGGAACTAATCTGTCAATTCTAACGGCACGGATAGCGCTCGACATCATTCTTCGCTACACCTTTCTAATGCACGTACTTGTATAAGGCATTGGGCAACAAACTTGTAACCGCAAACACGGGAGGACTAAGGCCTAGGCAACTTAGGCACGTGCCTAGGGCCCGTAATTTTTGGGGCCCCAAAAATTAGGTTTTTAATTTTTTAATTTTAAAAATAGGCCCGGAATTACAATGTTGCCTAGGGCCCACTTTAGCCTTAGTCCGCCTCTGACCGCAAAGCTAACACTCACTTTGCTGTACTATTTTACATATATAGCAGTCTACAATTCACTTTATGTATAGCGCGCGTAAATACGAATAATTAATTACTTTTAATTTAATTATTATTATTTGTGTTCAAATTAGTAGTTGTAATTCAGAAATATGTTAAGGATTTTTACACCCGTAAGATCGACAGAAAAAGAGATATGTTTGCGGTGTTTACTGTCTTTGTTCGAATCAATGTCGAGGGTATACGGATGGGACTTTTTTATGCCTTGCCGTTGCATTGTAAAAAGCGATACTTACTTGACAAAACTTTTAAACTTTTACATTTCCTTAATTGAAATTTCACATTGGATGCATTCCTTTCTCGTCCTTTGTATGGCAATTCCTTACGTATCGGAAATAACGCCATGCTTCGCCTGTCTCGCTGGTCAAAAATGACCCATATCTCAGAGTAGCCATAGCCACAGCCACCTTGGTTATATCTATAGTATTCAGTATTGTCAAAAGAGTCAAATTAAGTTCAAAGATAAAACTAAGTAAGTCATATTGTTTCCCTACCGATCAACTGTACGCTACTATCGAGAACGTAAGACTTCTTACAGCGATTTCTTCTGCGGGCTTTACAGTAATGATGGAATCTTCGATCGTCTTAATATTTTATCCAGTTTTGGAGAAACAGAAGACCTATGAATACGAGCCACTCTTTTAATACTTGGAAGTTGGTATCGCCACTATTTTACTCGTTGGCGACGTAATATATTGTTGCTTGTTTCTCGCATTGCTTCTGCATATTTTAATGAAGGCATTTGAGAAAGTATCGCGAGATTTGTATCTATTTAAAAAATTCAGCCCAAACTTGAAATCGCAATTAGAAGAAATTATGGTACAACACGACGAACTTTAAATTTTACGAATCAACTCAACGGATTATTAAATTACGTGTTGACAATTTTGTACGGCTCGCTTTTAGCGGAAACCTGTCTACTTTATTTCACCTTGACCTTCACGGCAATGAAGTTTGAGTACAGAGTTTTATTTTCTTCATTCTGTGGTGGAATAACTTTCTACTGCATTGTAATAGGAATGTTGTTCTCCACCTTCACATCTACTGTAATGTATTTTTATCGTAAGTTAGAAAATTTACATTTTCAGGTTTGGTTTAAGCTGTTATTTTTCTATTTCAGATGCAAACGTCTTTTAATGTCAGAAGAATCTTCTGACATGAAAAGATATTTGCATCTGAAATAGAAAAATTGATTGCGATTTGAGATTGTAAGAGAAATTGAAGGTTCGAGAGTTTAAATATCTTATTTTAAACAGCAAAACCTTTATTATATTTTGTGTGTGAATTACAATATTATAATAGAAATTAATTATTTTGTAGATTCTGGATTTTATGAAGAGATTTGGAAAAGAATCGCTGTGTTTGTCGTGTGGAGATTTCTTCAAAATTACTAAAAAGTTTCCAATCAAAGTAAGTTCTACAAAGTAATTTTATAATATAATTCCAATATTGATATGTACATTTAATTGAATTTTTTAAATCTTACAGATGGGAAGTTCTCTAAATTCCATATTTTCTGGACTTTTAAATATAAAGGATGCTTCGACATATAAAAATTAATGATTCCGGAGAGGATTTTAATTGGCATTTATAAGCAAAATGACAATTATTTATTAAACCGCAACTTTGCAACGATGAAAAAGTGTAGAAACTTAAGATTGTTTTTCTTGNAATTAATTATTTTGTAGATTCTGGATTTTATGAAGAGATTTGGAAAAGAATCGTTGTGTTTGTCGTGTGGAGATTTCTTCAAAATTACTAAAAGTTTCCAATTAAAGTGAGTTCTGCAAGAAAATTTTATAATATAATTTTAATATTGATACGTACATTTAATTGAATTTTTAAAACTTTCAGATGGGAAGTTCTCTAATTTCCATATTTTCTGGACTTTTAAATATAAAGGATGCTTCGACATATAAAAATGAATGATTCCAGGGAGGATTTCAATTGGCAATTATAACTAAAATGACAATTATTTATTAAAGCGAAACTTTGCAATGATGAAAAACCGTAGAAAATTTAGATTGTTTTATCTGTCAACGTTTAATAATAAAGATTATTTCTGTTATCGCAAGCCATCTTCAGTAGAGTCGCGCAGTGTATAAAACTGAGAAATAAAATTGCACCATTGTACTTCTATAAATAAATTTATATTTATTCGAGAGACTCGGTCGTGATTAACATCTGTTTTTACTTTTTCGGTTGCGATATATAACAGAGGGAAAGTGTGACGATCGGACTGAAATCTTGGTTTATTATATTTTAAAGAAGTGTTTTAATTTTCGTGTAATGTAATAATCGAATAAAATTAGCATTCTTTGTGATGTCTTGAAAAATTCTTTACTATAACTTGTCTACCAACTGCCGAGTTATGTAAAGTCGATACATAAATTACTCGTTGTTGAATATGCATTATTTATATTATATAATACAATTAGGATGAATGATGTCCCAATTCACTTACGTAAACATCCCCTAAAGCTATTAAAATTTAGTGTACCTGATCGTAAACATAGGCAAAGTGAATGTTGTAAAAATAAATCGTCTGCATTGGCATTAAACTGTCAATTTTAAAGGTATCCTTAAGACACGACATTACTGTTTACGATACTTTTGTAAATGCAGTATTTTCAACTGTTATATTTTAATGAGGATGTTCGTTTGTTTGTTCGATATTCAGTCTTAGATCATTCGACCAATTAAAACTCTACATTATATTTACATAACTAATTTCTATGTACCGGTACATTCGATTTGCTAATTTACACATAACGTTATCTATTTGCAAAAGAATTAACAAAATAATAAACTAAATATAATTAATATATATATAGGCTTATATATATATATAGGTATATAGNAATGCCATGGTAATTTAAATCAGCGTAAATTTTGAGCTTTTTTCTAGGCTTTGAGCAGACTACATTATATTAAATCGGTATTAAGTGGGGTCTTACTAGGTATATTATATATATATATATATATATTACATTCACTCAATTACGCCGAAAATGATATAGCGTGAAATAGACATGCTATATTTCTGTGATAGATAATACAGCACTTATCTGCATGGAATCGAAAGTGTTAATTAGCAGTCGTTGACCATCCTCTCGTCCATAAACAGAGGATCGCTCGAATTGGTCGAATTATTTCAATCCCCTTGTGCAACACCCCCCCCTTTCTATCGGGCCCAGTGGTACGATGGCATCTGGATAGGAAGATTACATAATATGAAGTTACCGGCCAGTACAAAATATGATTTAAGTGGTTTTCGAGGGTGCCGAGTTTCAATATTTGGTCCGTTTTTTTTGAGAAATTTGATTGGTTTGCATATTACTGTTTAACCCGGCGTTACGCGCGAACAGTTACTCACGCATAGTTGAGCGCGTGGGGTGCTATAGCAATGCTGTTTCAAAATTCAATTTTTCAAACTCATAGTTTTTTTCGCGATATTTTCATTTGGATGTTTGTGGGCATGTGTTTTTGATGTATTAGTGAAGAAAACTACTTTAAATATATCGTTTTTATTTATTCGTAACGAAAAACAGAAAGTCTCCTGTTTTTAGAAATTTTTCAAAAAAAAAATTGTCAACTTTAAAAGTGTATTTTACAAACTGTAAACAAGTCTGATGCTATCTAAGCTGTCAATCGTTTTCCTGTATGTGTTTTTTTAACTGTTACAACAATTAAATTCTTTCTACCAAACCCCGGGCCAAAAATATCTCAATATTTCCAAAAATACACCATGTAAAATCATACAGCAAGTAGAGGTAAAAATGGAGATTAATTTCATATAACGTCAATAGTAATCTTCTTTTACACTGCAATTAGTTAATTTATATGTCTGTTATTAGATCGACGTATAAAAATAATTGCTGGAAATATTCCCGCGAAATGCCACGCCCCCGAAGGCTACCAAATCGAAGTATGTAAACAATCGCTATAAAATCGCGTGTTTTAATCTTTTTTTCCACTTCTAGTTTGCTAATGATAAGTCGCTTGACAGTATTTAGACGAATAAACATATTTTCAACACTATTTAGCAATAAATATCGCCAAAAAACACCACCTTTCAAACTTTCTGTCTATGGGAAACTTTTTTGCCGTTTATTGGCTTTAAAAATCCTGTTTTTACTCCTTTTATGCTCTAATTGGTCATTTCTATGATGATTGACTCGATATCAATCAATAAGAGTTTTCTCGAAACTGCAAGTCAGATCCGCCCACCTCGGTTAATCGCGCTAATAAAACTTACTCCGTTAGGCGAGAGGGTACTATAGTACCCAGCATAATTAAAAATACTCTATAGTAATTTGTTAACAAATTGAATGAGATATTAAATAATTTATGTATGAAAATATTATTCGATCATTTATTATTTGAATAAGAGTTATTTACAAGCAAGTTACTTCTTTCAGTTGTCCAGTGACTTTAATACAATCGAGAAGATTTCTTCTGCCGAACTTCAGCTTCAGTTCAAGCTAAAAGTTTGCTTTTTTTTATTTTCTTAATGCCAAATATATAAAAATGTTTTATGTTTTTACAAAATTTGAATTCATTCATTAAATTTCTTTTAATTTCAGATATTGGATTTTATGAAACGCTTTGGAAAAATGCCACTCGGAATTTCTATCGCCGGATACTTTTTCGTAAAGAAGACATTTTTCATCAAGGTATGGTATATTCTATGGCTAAAAATGATAAACTGATGAAGTTTTTATAACTAAAATGAATGGATAAGCTTCACAATTAATTATTTTACTCTTAATTACAGGTAGTGAAACTTTTATATTTCATATTCTCTTCATTACTGCAATTAAGAGGTGCCACCAGAGCTAGAAATTGTCATGCAGATTTAAAAATTGCCATTGATTTATTGAATGCTACTTTAAATTATGAAAGAAACTTTACTTTATATGAATTTGGGCAAATTACGCTTTAGCTTTCTACAAAACTGATTACAATTGTTTCTCATAAGTTTGATTAATTTTCGTAATGTTTACTGTAGCGAATAAGAACATCTTCTGTTTGATTGAACACACATTAGTTTAGAGTTTGAAAATCTAAACTTCACTTTGCTTGAAAGAAAAGAAAAGCGAAGCAAAGATACGTTGGTGGATGCATCCATTTTTAAACGAAGACAAAAATGATGGATTTAGTTGCATTAATTTTTTCGTTAGTGGCTATTTATCTGGAACTCTACATAAAATAAGTGCTGTAGTCACTAGTATTCGTACAAATTCGAATTTAAAAATTTCAACGAAAGTTTGAACCATAAACATGGGTGCGCATTATATACGGCAAAATACAATAGTAATTCTTTGGTTTCCAGGAAAAGTTTGCTTCGTATGCCACGATTTCTATCATCTTTTTATTTTCAATAATAAATTGCCCGAATATAGTGATTCGAAATTTGAATAAATATCAATTTAAAATATTCTTTTATACACTGTTTTCCTAATTATTTCATACTGACTTGTAATATTATTCGTTGTTTTCGTATTTTGAAATTCTTTAAAAAGAATTAGTTATTCTTTTAAAGCAGGTTATATATACGCTGGCCGCTCATTTGTCAAATTTATTCGTTACATTAAATCAGGGGAGTCCAACCTTTTTGTTCCTCTAGGCCACACTGGAAGAATTCATGGAATTTTGGGCCACAAGCATATATAATATATTTGTGACCGAATCTTTAAATATACTTGTATATTAGATTATTGTAATGTGTATTAAAACTTTATCACGAAAAAGGATATTTTAAAAACTTACTTCTACAGACTTCCAATTTTTACTTAGAAATAAATAAATTCATCTATTATAAAGGAGACAGACAAAAATTTACTTGAAAACACAAATATTTGTTTTATTTGGGTCTCTAATTAATAATAAACGACGAAACACCATTTTAAAGTGCAATTTTATTCTACTAATTTATTTATAAATAATATGGAGCCCAGAAAGTAGCCAATGCGCAAAATGATAATTTTTACGCCAAACTAAAAAAAAAGGGTAGCCAAATCTTGCAACGCTGGAAAGAATACTAAATAATGCTGTAGTTGGAACTCAAAGGATTATAGATCCAAATTTGAGAAAAGGAAAGAACAAAACATAAAAAGTAGTGAGGAACGTTGGAAAATTAAGGGTCAATATTTGCATAACAGAAGGTCTATTTAACCTTTCTCACTACTTTTTATCTTTTGGCCTTTCTCTCCTTTTCTCAAATTTGGGTCTATAATCCTTTGAGTCACAACTTCAGCTTTATTTAGTATACCTTCGTCAAGTATTTAAAAGTACAGTATTTCCTTTTCACTCAAAAATAAAATATGTATAAAAGTTTACGGGTTTGTCAAACTTCTTTTTTGAATTTATGCCGTTGAAATAAATAAATAAATAAAAATTAAAATAATTTGTCGGTCTTGTTTACACGTTTATTGAGCCGCATTAAAACTTGCCTTGGGCCGCGGGTTGGACACCCCTGCATTAAATAGTTATGTTTAAATTTATCGATGACCAAGACAACAAAGACCCTGACGTTATGAGGATCGTCGGTTCGAATCCGTGACAAAGACCTCAAGAATTTTTCGTGTAGTTTATGTTCTCGTTATGTTAATTTAAACCTGACCTTCGCATCTACGTGATTGTGGGCCTAGCAGAATTCATGTTTTGTTTAGAAATATATTATTTTGGAACATTATAATTTAAAAACACTTGAAAATAGACATTCGCTGTTATCTAAATTAGTAGAAATTTATGTTCTTTTTTTTGTAGAATACTAGCTTACCGTCGCGCATAGCTGCGATCTCAGAAGAAAAGAAATTTAAGCAAACTCGTTATGATAAAATTCAATTTACATTTTATCATTTTCATTGAAACTTATTATTATTATTCATTTTCATCGGTAAAACATTTTAAAGTATCGTTTCAATTCTATTTATTTATTGGAGCGCTTGTGGATACACGATATTTTTTGTTTTTCCGTCTGGTGCGTACACGAATAAATCAGGTTTTCCGACGCGTGAGCCGGCCACATACAGTGTCCATTCAAGAAGCACGGATTCTCCAAATTTAGCCCACACACTCGCAGCGATTGTCAGAAGTGCGATATTCCCCATTTATATATATATATTTTTTAATCCTTTATAATTGTAATTATTTAATTGCTCCTTCCTCTCTTCCTTGGCATGTTGTGAAATTTCTGATAGTTGGATAATAAACCGTTTTATTGTAATTTGTCTTTTTAAATTATTTTGAGTCGATATTAAAATTTGGAAAAGGGGGATACCTAGATCGGTAAAATAGGCGAATTTCTTCCTACAACTTCGGTCGTTGTTCGGGGTACAGTTAAGATTTTAACGAAGTTCGAGCGAATACATAATTAGCAAAAAAAATTTGAAATAAAGTGATTAAACAAAAATTATTACAAATATCGTAAATAACAGTTCACAAATGCATATATAGAGATATTTTTTGAAGGGGGGAAATGGTCTTCACAATTTGAAATCGATCGAACACACTGTCTCGATACACTCGTATAAACGCGCGCCATCTATCGTGGGTTAAATGTACTATGCCACAAACCTGCGCGAGAGTATATTAAACAACTTCCCAAAGTTTCATGGCAATCGGATAAACGGTGTGGTAAGGCATGAAGGACATAAGACAGACACACAGACAGACACACAGACATACATTCATTTTTATATATATAGATAAAACTTGAAAACAACTTTTCGAAAGTATTAAAATTGAAATTTTAAGTTTTCGTTTTTGACTCAAATTTTGTTTATATTAATAAATACATTTAGTTTTCTGAGGGGACAGACAAATATTTTACTGTCTCATAATTTAAACGATTGGACGTCGCACGTGCCTTGCTGCTGACATGAAAAATTTTGCTTGTATGCTGCATTATTACAGAAGCAACGTCTTCCATTTACGTATCGAATTAATTTGCAATCCCATCCTAGTTAGTAGCCGTCTTGTCCATTACAGGCGTAATCTGATCAATACTTGTCCATTAGTTACAGTTATGTTGACAGACATAAGTTAACCATTTAAGGAAGAATGCTTATAATTTCTGATTTATCATAAAATCCAAGAATATATTAAAGACATTTAATGTACCCTCATAACAAAAGATTGCCTACTTCTACGCAAGGTACAGTACGTCAATACGTTAGAAATGTATGGATATGCTGCGAAATAAAACAGCAAATTGTCCAACAGAAAGATCGACTTATATAACTGTTAAATAGAAAAACTACATTGTAATTCATCGTAAAATCTGCATGTTAAATGTTATTCGTTGTCAATTTCAAATCATGGATTCTTCTTTACAAACGTCAATTCGAATTTCAGAACAAACGTCATCAATTCATCCCCTTTGCTATTTGCATCCATTGCTTACAGTTGGATCTCTGTTTGATATGAATCCAATAAAATATTGCAGTTGCTGCAGTTTTATAAGTCAACACATTACAAAACGTAAAAAAAAGTATTCTCTGTACGAATTATATCAAATAGGAATAGAAAACTTTTTATGCTTTACCGTGTTAAGAGTATTCATAAATATCTTCATCGACAAAATCTTATGTGAAGTTTTTCACATAAGTTATTCAGTTTTTTATTTCAATTACATACTGAAATTATTGATGAGTTTCTTCTGAAGTTACGTTAGCATTCAGTATTCTGCTGTTAAAATATCGAAATTCTGTTAGGTGATAAACTAAAATGAACATCATATTATTATTCATTAACCTTAAGATTTTTTTAATGGTACTGTTTATCATTTTATCAATTTTGTTTGTAGAGGGATTTATAAATATGGGGTATTTTCAGTGGAAAATTTCTGTAAAAGAAGGTTTGTTCTTTCATAGCATCTTCTACTATCAACGACGTATAACTTTTGTAAATTTTCTAAAAATAATTTCCCGAACTGCATTAGAATCTACATAAGCAAATACCTTCCTAAACAAAGGTACTTTATTATTGATGCTTTCAGTAATACAGTGACTTTAATACAACCGAGAATATATCTTCTGCCAAACTTCAGCTTTAGTTCAAGCTATAATTTTGCTGTTTTATTAGTTCTAAAAATATTTTTATATGTTTTGCATTAGGTTGTTATAAATTGAAATTAACTTATTCAAATTTTTTAAACTCAGATATTGCATTTTATCAAAAAGCTTTTAAAAAATGACACTTGAAATCTGTGATGCCAAATACTTTACTGTAAGAAAGATATTTTTCATCGAAGTGTAATAAATTTTCTCACGAAAATAATAAATTGATGAAATTTTTTAAAGTGAAATAAATAAACACGTTTTATAATTAACTATATATAATTATTATTTTTTAATTACTAATAGTCTAACTTTTATATTCTATATTCCCTTCGTTACTGCAATTGACAGATGCTAACAAAACCAGAAAGTGTGTTGCTAAATTAAATCACAGCAAAGAAATAAATATTTTTTGTTGATGTTGGAAAAAGGTCGGTGAAAGCTCACCAACGTATAAGAACACTGTTCGAATTCCATCTTGATCGTCATGATTTATCTTAAAAAGTATTGCTCGAAACACCGCCTTTCATTCGTATTAGCAGACCTCGTCGAACAGCCGGATGTCCAGTCAATAATATGTTGTCCTACAGCTCTGGGCAACTCAAGAATCATTCCAGATATACCGAAAAACCCCCCAATTTTTTTTTCTTTAAATGGTCTGTTCAAATATACTTAGCCCGTTTCTGTCCTTCCGATCGTCCTCTTGTAATCAGACAGGACCTATACTAAACTTACGGAAATAGACCTATACTGGACTCAAAAACGGAACGAAGTAAAAAAAAAAAAACGAAAAAAATGCAATACACCATAACTCACTGTAAGTCAGATGCACAGTATTAATCCTGATATAATACTCTAAATAAATTAATGATTGTTTTTACTAACCGTTCGGTTAACATTGTAAAATGTCAACAATCTCGAATAAAAAATAAATCGTATTATAAGAATGAATGGTTTGTTCTAACGAATAAACATACATATATAGAGCAACGTGACACACGAGCGTCCTACCAAAAAGATCTTTTATGGAAATATATCTTCTATTTAGGTTTTATTAACGTCAAAAAAATTTCATGTGACTAGCAGGTTCATCAGGCGCAAACCCCGAGATCAAATACCTGCATTCAGTTGTTTTATTCACTCGGCCACTGGAGAGCCGTAAAAATAAATGTAAATACGTAATTTATATTTTGAAATTATTTCTGGCCTTCTGCCGAGTGAAGTTAGTGACAGAAAATAAATTCCATTCGAAGCCACGGAACCATCGTCAAGGTCTCACCCTCCTCAGTGGGTTTTTTGTTTGTCCAGAAACCCCGTAATGAATAGGCAGAATCGTCATTACGGGAAAAACTGGAATCGCGCCATTTCCGAAACAAAAGTATTGCTAATGTCTTTGAAAACTATTATTGTAGATTTGATTGACGCATCAGACGAGCAACACACTATACACTCTTGCTTCTCCTGGTTTGCATGTAGTACATGTTACGTCGCGAATTTAATACAGTTCGATGTAGTTAAATCAGAAGAAGTACGAATCTCGGAGCAATAATAATACAATGAAGGATGTTTTTGTAAATAATTTAGATTAAGTTCATACTTGAAATAAACGTAGAGTCATAAGTAATCAACCAGTAATGTGCTAATTATGGACACATACTTTTGCCTTACTTGGAAGCTGAAAATAAAATGACTTTATATTAATAATAAGTCTTGCAATGATCAAAAGTTGGATTTATACTTATCTTTTAGTTATGAAGACAACGCGAATCTTAAAATTTAAATATTAAAAGTAAAACGCACGAAATAAGAAATTCTTGCCGTGGATAGTACAACTAAAGATGAATTTTTCACAACAAAACAAAGTTAACAAATGAAAGTCATTATTACTTCATATTCATTTTGAATCATTGTTTCAATTCAATTGTTTTTGTAATTATACATTTTTAAAAATAAAGTTACTTAAATATGACATTGAAATAAATAAATTAAGATAAATATAATTGAAAATATTAAAATATGATTTTGTGAATGGAAACATTACACGTTGTTTTTGTGTTTACGAATGCACGTGCTTATAATTTATGCAGAACGAATGAAACTGTTTATGACGTATTTCTTTTAGACAAATTTACAAAGGTGTAATTTTCTCGTAGTAGACAAGCAGAAATTATCCAGTCGAGCTCCAGTTTACAAAAGATACTGATGTGAGATAGCAGAAATTCCTATATCAGACCTAGTCTTTAATATTAACATTTAGCGAATTACGCAACAATTGTTGTTCTTAGCTACCTGAGAAAGTCTCCCGTTACATTTTCTCGAAAGTAACATGTATTCTCGTGGCTTATTACCCTTTGCACGGCCGAAATCGTCGGTGAATATGGACAGAGACGGCCGAAATTAGTCAGTCGTCGTCCGTCCTTCCAACACAGAAAACCCACAACGTTTACTCTCAATATCATCCATCAGTGCCCATCGAATATCGGAATATCGTCGATCGGTGCCTATCTTTTTGGATATTGTGTGCCATCATTGTGCTGTGGATAGTATTCTCCTCGGAACCAGTCTTAACGCTCATCGGACAATTAACCACTACCAATCAACTAAATTATTGCCTACGAGAACGGCCATATTATCACCCAGGTATTTATACAACTCGCGCTCGTTCTGTAATCTCTCTCTCCGCGGCATAACCTTATAACTCTGTAGCGTATCCAATACGCATTATTTTTTTTTATTAAATCTTTGTTACGTTTGAATTGTATTGCGAGTCACTTCCTTATGTTGTCTCTCGATCCGACATTACGAATCCGTCTGACCACATACGGGACAGCTCGCGCGACGGTGTGACGTAATCGCCGTCTCGGTTTCCGTGTTCCGATAAACACGGTGGTGTCAATCCTGACAGGGTACCAAAGAGTTGCCGACCCGGAAGGTCACACTATCGCGTATATAAAGAACAAGTTAAATTTTTTTAGATTAAATTACGTTACAGTGTTACACAATTATATCTAAAAAATCTGAAAAGTACTGTCAGATTCGAAGAATTGCAAAATTGTTACTGTTTTGAAGGGTCATTTTAACACCAAATAGAAGTGTGACAGAAGGGCTGTATATCTTCGATGCTACGTCGGGATGACACCACTGTTTTCTTAGGTCGATACAGAGACCACAAGTTCGCGCGAGCGGTTACGTATGAGTTTTGGACCCGGAATGGAGTGAACGGAGAAAAGAACGGAAGAACAGCACTCAGAAATGCCTATAACATAAATAACCCTCTAATTAATTTATATAAGTTTATACATCAGAATTCATTTAAGTTTACAAAAGTTAGTATTTTGCTAAATGTAAGCTAACTGAATCGCGTTCGGCATTGGTTTACAATCGCATTCGCTATCAGTTTATAAGGAGTAGAGAGAAAGAGCTACAATAATGCGCGGGCAGGATAAATACTTTATATTATACTGTTGATCGGGTTCCTTTCGGGCCTTTTCCTGATTTCGTCAGAGATGACGATCTCCTTGGACCAATAAAGTGACGGGTGACACAATCGTGACACAGAGATTTACTCATCTCAACAAGCAACCCAACTCGTGAGAATCGAGTTTTAAACTGATTTTATAGAAAAATTGTATCGGTTGGCTTACCGTTAAAAATAGCCCCTTTTTCTTTTATAAACTTCTTCCGTCTTTATAGAATTGTATTTAAAGTTTAATTAAAATTTATAAAAGATAAAGGTTTGTAACACGAAGTATGTCCAATGGTTTTTAGAAAACATTAATAACATAGGTGTAAAAATGAAATACAGTAGACTCTCTGTACCCTTCATATATCGATCCGGCGGTGTCGAATCACTGGGCGTATATCGGATTGGCAAATAACGGACTACAAAGATTCAACTGTAGTTCATTGCTTTAGAATTAAGTCGAAAAAATTTTAAAAAACGCAATAATCAGAAATTACCAATTTTTGTAGTATCAAATTATTGCGTGTAAATATAAAAGTAAATAATTTAGATCAGTGTTTTTCAACCTGTGGGTCGCGACCCCCCAGGGGGTCGCGAAGCCTTACACGGGGGGTCGCGGGTAGAAGAAAAAGACAAGTGTTTGTAGGTCTTACACTACATTAAAAAACTACAATTTCAGAAAGAATTACGGCCCATCCCAGAAAATGATAGCGGAAAAAGCGTTGAGCTGATTTGCAAAAGAGAAATAAAAAGTAGAAAAGTAGAAGCTGAAAATTCTGATCCTAAAGAAAAAAAATGTCAACAGCTCCCTGTGCCGAATGTTATAATTAAACGAAGTTTCATACTTTATGTGTGTTAAGTTATTGTCGATTCTTCTGAAATTTTCACTTTAATCAACAATAATTTGTCTCAACAGAAAGAAAATTTAATACATAGTTTTTAAAATCACTGATATAGTTTTAATATGGCCATAGGGGGGTCGCCAGAATTTTTTAACTTGTAAAGGGGTCGCGTATTCAAGAAGGTTGAAAAACACTGATTTAGATGATTAAACATCCTAAGGCTTGATTTATTATTTAACGATAGAAAAATAACTAAAGTATATAGAAACTAGCTTCTTGAGAAGTGTGTAAGAAATTTATTATGACTTGTGTGTAGTGCTTAACGAATATCGGCATTATTACTAATAATATACGAGTTATACGGAAATATATATTTTTATGTATACGCACTAAATGTAAAAATGTAGGGATAAGGTACCCAAAACTTGGGTATGGACCATGCCATTCGTGTAGGGACAGCTTTTCATGGGAAACTGGCTTGTATTCAGATGTTAGACCCACGTTAAAAACCCGAGAAACTGCACTTGGTCAGCCCATTGGTGAGGTGCTAACTCGCATCCATCCAATACTTTTAAATGGTTTCATATTAGACATTCCTTCATTTGGTGTTAAAATGACAACACCAAAAAGTAACAATTTCGCAATTGTTTGCGAATCTGACAGTACTTTTCAGATTTTTCAGATATAATTGTGTAACACTGTACTGTAATATAATTTAATCTAAAAAAAAATTTAACTTGTTCTTTTAATACACGATAGTATTCTTTGTACATAGTAAACTAAAGCTCGACTGGATTACGTCAATCTTTTCTGCTTGTCTACTACAAAAAAATTATACTCTTGTAAATTTGTCTAAAAGAAATACAGCAGATCCCCTATAAAACGGATTCGTATAATGCCGATTCGTATATAACGGCGAAAAATTGCGATTGTATTCGTATAAACACGCTAAAAAGACTCGTATGATACGATAAAACGTCATCGCCGACTCGTGTCGCGACAGGATTGGTCGAATCTAGACCAATAACGAATGTTGATCAAACCGTTGAGTTTAAACGAGCAGCGGACCCATCGAAAACCATTTATTATTTAACGGCCATAAAATTTATATTTATATTAATGATGTCTCCAAAGTTCAGCAAATTTTTAACAGAAAAGTAATTTATCAGAAAACACGTTCTCGGCGTTCGATGCGCCGCTTCGCGTCGAAAACGAGCTTAAGCAATGGCATCATCGAACGTGCGTGTGTGCACCGAGTGTGCACCATCTGAATGGTGCACACTCGGTAAGTAATCCTACAAGTTTTTTGTATTTAGCATACTTTATATGAATTATTCCCAAAAAATTATTAGTGTTTTGGAAGTGTTGAGTCAAATTAGTCTAGAATCGATTAATTTTATGTAAGAAAACATTTCAAACAGCCGTAATCCGAAAACTGCACACGTGCCAGGTCGTGATTGGCTCATGTATTTAAAGACACGTAAAACATGAATTTCATAAAACACGGAACGTATCTACCGTGTTATAGGAGAGTCTACTGTACTGTACGTCATAAATAGTTTCATTCGTTCTACATAAATTATAAGCACGTGCATTCGTAAACACAAATACAACGTGTAGTGTTTCGATTCACAAAATCATATTTTAATATTTTCAATTATATTTATCTTAATTTATTTATTTCAATGTCATATTTAAGTAACTTTATTTTAAAAAAAAAGATGTGTAATTACAAAAACAATTCAAATTGAAAGAATAATTTAAAATGAATATGAAGTAACAATGACTTTCATTTGTTAGCATTGTTTTGTTGTGAAAAATTCATCTTTAGTTGTAATATCCACGGCAAGAATTTCTTATTTCGTGTGTTTTACTTTTAACATTTAAAGTTTAAGATACGCATTGTCTTCATAACTAAAAGATAAGTATAAATCCAACTTTTGATCATTGCAAGAGTTATTATTAATATAAAGTCTTTTATTTTCAGCTTTCAAGTAAGGCAAAAGTATGTGTCCATAATTAGCACATTACTGGTTGATTACTTATGACTCTACGTTTATTTCAAGTATGAACTTAATCTAAATTATTTACAAAAACATCCTTCATTGTATTATTATTGCTCCGAGATTCGTACTTCTTCTGATTTAACTACATCGAACTGTATTAAATTCGCGACGTAACATGTACTACATGCAAACCAGGAGAAGCAAGAGTGTATAGTGTGTTGCTCGTCTGATGCGTCAATCAAATCTACAATAATAGCTTTCAAAGACATTAGCAATACTTTTGTTTCGGAAATGGCGCGATTCCAGTTTTTCCCGTAATGACGATTCTGCCTATTCATTACGGGGTTTCTGGACAAACAAAAAACCCACGGAGGAGGGTGAGACCTTGACGATGGTTCCGTGGCTTCGAATGGAATTTATTTTCTGTCACTAACTTCACTCGGCAGAAGGCCAGAAATAATTTCAAAATATAAATTACGTATTTACATTTATTTTTACGGCTCTCCAGTGGCCGAGTGAATAAAACAACTGAATGCAGGTATTTGATCGTGGGTTTTCGCCTGATGTCACATGGAATTTTTTGACGTTAATTAAACCTAAATAGGATTCACTCTCCCATAAAAGACTTCTTTTGGCAGGTCGCCCGTGTGTCGCGTTGCTCTTTATATGTATGTTTATTGGTTGAAACAAAACCATTCATTTTTATAATACAATTTATTTTTTATTTGAGATTGTTGATATTTTACAATGTTAACGAACGGTTAGTAAAAACAATCATTAATTTATTTAGAGTATTATATCAGGATTAATACTGTGCATCTGACTTACAGTGAGTTATGGTGTATTGCATTTTTTTCGTTCTTTTTTACTTCGTTCCGTTTTTGAGTCCAGTATAGGTCTATTTCCGTAAGTTTAGTATAGGTCCTGTCTGATTACAAGAGGACGATCGGAAGGACAGAAACGGGCTAAGTATATTTGAACAGACCATTTAAAGAAAAAAAAATTGGGGGGTTTTTCGGTATATCTGGAATGATTCTTGAGTTGCCCAGAGCTGTAGGACAACATATTATTGACTGGACATTCGGCTGTTCGATGAGGTCTGCTAATACGAATGAAAGGCGGTGTTTCGAGCAATACTTTTTAAGATAAATCATGACGATCAAGATGGAATTCGAACAGTGTTCTTATACGTTGGTGAGCTTTCACCGACCTTTTTCCAACATCAACAAAAAATATTTATTTCTTTGCTGTGATTTAATTTAGCAACACACTTTCTGGTTTTGTTAGCATCTGTCAATTGCAGTAACGAAGGGAATATAGAATATAAAAGTTAGACTATTAGTAATTAAAAAATAATAATTATATATAGTTAATTATAAAACGTGTTTATTTATTTCACTTTAAAAAATTTCATCAATTTATTATTTTCGTGAGAAAATTTATTACACTTCGATGAAAAATATCTTTCTTACAGTAAAGTATTTGGCATCACAGATTTCAAGTGTCATTTTTTAAAAGCTTTTTGATAAAATGCAATATCTGAGTTTAAAAAATTTGAATAAGTTAATTTCAATTTATAACAACCTAATGCAAAACATATAAAAATATTTTTAGAACTAATAAAACAGCAAAATTATAGCTTGAACTAAAGCTGAAGTTTGGCAGAAGATATATTCTCGGTTGTATTAAAGTCACTGTATTACTGAAAGCATCAATAATAAAGTACCTTTGTTTAGGAAGGTATTTGCTTATGTAGATCCTAATGCAGATCGGGAAATTACTTTTAGAAAATTTACAAAAGTTTTACGTCGTTGATAGTAGAAGATGCTATGAAAGAACAAACCTAATTTCACAGAATTATGATAAGCTATTATGAACACAAATATATGCCAATTATATACGCACTTTACATCACTTGAAAAAATTAAATAACTAAATAATTTCTTCATTAAAATCGTCTGTTTCTTTACAGTGTTATTTCCAAATGTATAAGTAATTATTTTCGTTTTATTTACAAATAGTAAAACTTTTATATTCCATATTTTCTTCGTTACTGCAATTAACAGGTGCCAACAAAACCAGAAATTATGTAGCACTAAAAACATTAAAAAATACACGCGTTTAAACACGGCGGGGGTTATATATTACCCCGCGCATTTAACCCTGGGTATTCGGCTGTGAATGATACAGTTGCTTAGAGTTAACACTAGGAAAAATTATATCTTAAATTCTTTAAGATCATTTTCAGTGGTGTCTACTTCACTAAGAAAATTGTACCATTTCGTACTAATTAAGACAAATTATCATTTTTTTAAATATTCCAGCAAATAATTTATTATCATAAAAACGTTTTCGATCGTCTTTAACGATCTTTATCAGTTAAAGAATAAAAAGAACGTTAAGAAATAGAACTGAAATTAAAATTACGAAAAATAATAACTGCGCGAGCGTTTGTAATGACGTGCGCTTATGGGAATGAATACAAAAAGATAGGGATATAAGAATATCTATCTATCTCTTTTCAGCCAAAACTACACATCGCACGTAAATGGTGTTTGTATGTGGTAGTAGCCCCAAGTCTCCATTCGTGCACCAGGGGGGGTTGCTTCTCTATAACTATAAGGGTGCGGGAGATATGGACTTGAAAGCGGTTGAAAGTGGAAGATTTTATATTTCGATCTTAAAAAATTTCGAATTGGAATTTAAATTCGAATTGGTTCGATTATAGAACGATTTTAAACGTTCCAGAAAATTGATCAAATTGAAAATGGTTCGTTCGACTGGACGTAAAAATTCTCCAATTAGTCTGGAAACGGGGGACCTAATTCTTGCATTCTGTAAAAACGGGTAAAATTGGCTATAATGTAATTATCTTAATCTTCACTATCGTTACTTTTTGCCCAGCGAAGCGGGTCCTTGCAGCTAGTAAAAAATAAAAATAAAAAGCTCGACAAAATCGCATTAAAAATCACAGTTTATCTTCATAAAATTATTTCCACGCTGTAGATATAGAGTGGGTATTCTTATGATTGATACAAGAAGTTTTCCCTCGGGCCTTATAAATCTCAAGCTTTTCGAGATGTCTGATGGAGTTCTTATTAGACGTGGCTCTAATGATGGAAGCTAGGTCCCATATAACCTCAACTCCTTGCTGGTTGGAGTAAGATGCTAAAACGGTGCTATCGTTGTTCTTTCTAATAGAGTATTTATGTTCTTTGATTCTTTGTTCCAATCTTCTCGGAGTAGCGCCTATATAAACACTGTCCGAATCAAAACGACGGCCTTTGATTGGTATGGAATTTTGTCATTCAATCCTACTGATGTTTAGATCTAACATTAAGCAGGCAAACACGAACAGTAACAAAAAAGAACTTTATTAGAAAAGGTTAGAACTGTCACAGACATCCTCGGGCAACACCCGGACAAAATCCAACGAACTTTCGCGCCTTTTCTTTTTTCACGTTGCCAGCCACTCTTGTTGGCAAGTGTTGCCAGACAGAGTTCGTGATCTTGGCAAGTGTTGCCAGACAGTGTTCAGGATCTCTGGCGCTGGCGGCCACANTTTCTCAATATCCTCAAACATCCATCAAAAAACAAATTTTACAATAAAGGTCACAGGACTGAACTCTGAAGGCAACTCCTTGTTACATTCTTATACACTTTATCGATGCCTTCAACTAATACAACCTTTCTATTCTCAAAATAATCAAGAATTATATAATAAAATCATCGATGTTAAGCGTAACAAAAATTTTTTTAAAATAATAATCGTCGCTATTGTATCGTTAAAAATTAGAAAATTAAGCCTCATTTAAATACTGGCTCCCTTTCATGGTCGAGCCATGTTGCCAGCTAAAACACGTAAAAGTACTATTAAAGTAGCCAAGACATAGCCAAATATTGTAATGCCACATCACTAGCGGACATTTGAATTTGCCGACTAGAACAGTCGGTTAACCGATGTGACGGTTAATCGGGGGTCGGATAATCTATACTCTACTGTAATTTGTTCCGAAGACCCCAGAAAATAAATAAAAAATTATATACTTTCTTACTATGTTTATTTACGTTAATAAATGATAAAAATGTTTCTTACATGCAATTTTTATTACTCTTTTATCTGCTTGAGTCTTTTTCACTATATCTTTCTTAGCTAAGATTGTGCCTACTGTAGACCTGCTGAAGCCATACTGCCTGGCAACATCAGACATCTTCCCGCTCTACCTTGGCTATTATCTCTTGCTTAGTTTCTATAGTGAACACAGTTCTTGACACTCCACTCTTTTTTAGGCCCCATAATATTATCAGTTTTCTTAAATAAAAAGTTCAGAAAAGCACTCACAAAAATCTAAAGAACAGAAATTAACTAGTGCAAAAAAGCTTTTGCATACAACTGTGAAAGTCTTGCTCCATTAACCATTCATAGATGCCATTAAAATATAGTTTTACAATGTTAAATGCAGCATCACTTCTTGTGTTTTTTCTGTCAGGTTTTTGTTATCCAAACATAAAAATCTTTCACAAAAGTGTTCGTTGTCCAATTTGTTCACAGTCCGAACTGTTTGTTAACTGATCACCCATTGTATTTTCAATTCATTTAGCACTACGGGTCACCATAAATAATCAAATGCACCCTTAATGTCAGTAAAAACACCAAGAACATATCCATAGTTTCTATATTTTTTTAATACTAAGTAAAGAGTCCTCTGTCGACAAATGCTTTTTAAAACCATATTGTTTTTTTTTCATCCAAATACTTTATTTTATCATGTAACTTTAATTATTTGTTATAATAATTTTCCCAATAGGGAATTAAACACAGGACGATATGACTTTTGATCTTCTCTACTTTTATTCCCACCTTTATATATAACAGTCACTTTGCTCACTTTTTATACGTTAGGAAAAACTTGATATCTAATACAATCTTTATATAAATTATATAAATAATCCTGTAAAATATCATGTGAATTTCTAACTATTTCATATGTGATGTATTCTATTCCAGGGAACCTCTCAAAAATGTCAAAAACTGATACCTGTGCATATGTATGTAGGCATCTATCATTTAACATCTCAGGATTGAGTAAAGATTATCAAACAAAATTTAGCACGGTAACTTTACACTATATATTATCTTCTATTCCCTGTATATGCCCATGTCATTTTTAAATCTTTATATTCCTGTGTTAAATTAAAGAGAATATTTTTTTCATCTGCCAATATATAAAACTGCATTTAAAATTTTTAATTTTCATATCACTATTTCCTTTTTTTACACACAAAATGCAAACTCAAACTAATTAATATTGAGGGTAGAGAATGCCCATTATTTTAGGAATCTAAAATTGTAATCTTTAATAAAATGTTATTTTTTACCTTTAAATCATCTGCCAGACATGCATCACTTTTGTAATTGAAAGAAGGTTCAGATAACATACACAGACACAACTAAAAACACTATTTTTATTCTTTACAGCTAGATAGTAAACAAGTTTTCCTGTCTGTTAGTGGGGTGTTGCTAACACTTGTATTTGGACATTGCAATCATCCATGTATCGAAGAGGAATGACATTGTGCAATAAAATGGTTTAATTCACTTAAGGCAAAAGAGACCCGACTAAACTACCATTACACAGGTTCAACAATAACCCTTTTGGACTAAATCTGGAACTTAAACAAGAAAGTGCCACTTCATCCATTTTCTGGACATCTCCATCAATCTTAAGGGCAGTAGCATGCATATTAACATATACCAGAAACGTATGTATTAGCCAATCTTCATTCCGTACAACTCGTTGCATCCCTTCTATATCAAACTGTTGGTATTCAGAGTACCTGTACATATGTACTTCCCAAGTGTTATTGATATGGTAAAAGAATTTGATTTTATTGTTAAACTTGCCATACAGCATGGTTATCTAACAACAACACATAATTTTGGCATATAAACAAGTAAATTCTAGCAACAGAATACCTTAAGGAGGTGCATGGTGAATTACTTTCCCACATTTGAAAAAGTCCATAAGGAGGTTGCTAAGAAAAACAATGTAAGAGTAGCATATAAATGCAATCATACAATTTTTATTATACTCANTTTATGTTCTTTGATTCTTTGTTCCAATCTTCTCGGAGTAGCGCCTATATAAACACTGTCCGAATCAAAACGACGGCCTTTGATTGGTATGGAATTTTGTCATTCAATCCTACTGATGTTTAGATCTAACATTAAGCAGGCAAACACGAACAGTAACAAAAAAGAACTTTATTAGAAAAGGTTAGAACTGTCACAGACATCCTCGGGCGACACCCGGACAAAATCCAACGAACTTTCGCGCCTTTTCTTTTTTCACGTTGCCAGCCACTCTTGTTGGCAAGTGTTGCCAGACAGAGTTCGTGATCTTGGCAAGTGTTGCCAGACAGAGTTCGTGATCTTGGCAAGTGTTGCCAGACAGTGTTCAGGATCTCTGGCGCTGGCGGCCACAGAATAAATGCCGGAGGTAGCGATCTGGTTGTTATTCTTTTTGACATTTCTCAGTAACTTGTATACTGTAGGATTGCGGCGATAAACGATCCGTAAATTATTGATGTTCGCAATATCGTTCATCATTTTTCTTAAGAAGGGATGATAGTTGATTACCGTCGTGCGTTTATTGTTAATTAAGGGAGACTGGTTAGTTTTAATCTGAAAACTTGCGATGGTCCGTTGAGTTGATTGGTAAACTTCCAAANCTAAGAAAAACAATGTAAGAGTAGCATATAAATGCAATCATACAATTTTTATTATACTCAGAAATGATAAACTAAAAGAAAACCATTCCAATGCACTTAGAGTATACTTCATCCCTCTGAAAGATCAATGTTTTCAACATGATGTACAGTACATGGGAAGTACAATAATGAGCTTAAAAGAGACTCAAGGAATATCAATATACAGTTAACAGGAACACAAACAGCCAGTCTTAGCTAACTACACCAGGGTGCAAGACATAAAATTTGCATAGTTGCGCACAGCAATAATCCAACCCAATAGAAATCTTAACAACTTGTAATACTAGTTTTACTTTATTTAAATTTTATTTTATATTTGTTCAAATTTGTAAAATTTGTATTTTGTTCTATTTTAATCTCAAAATGCTTTTTATGAAATTTGTTTGTCGTAACCAAGGAAGACCTATGAATAGGTTAAAAATGTTTTTATGGCACTACTGCTGGAAATCAATTGGTGTGTTTCCTTATCTAATTGTCTTACATCCAGTATGCTACGAGAATATTTTAACAACAAAATATCCAAAGCTTTGTCGCATTAATCATTTTTTTACTTACATTCCTAAGTACATATATTGCCAAAGTTAATTTCGGTCAAGCAAAAACAGTCCCGACAATCTATAAACTGGAAGAGCACGGTGACTTACTACAAAAACTCACTAATCTGTAAGAAACTTCAAAAGCCTTGTTAATTAAGGTTCATCAGACATACCTACTTCATAAATGATATCAACTCAATAGAAATTAAGTGTTGGACTTGGAACTAATTCTCTGTTAATTTATTTAAGAGTTAAGAGTCAAAAGAACAACACACTTTATATATATATATATATCTGTATATTAGAATGTAATTTGTACAAAGGTTTGCACTTATTAAATCACTTAACACATTAAAAATACGTAAAAGTAAATAATAATATTAATATTAATTGATGTTATGTCCTAAATGTTTTAAAATAATATTCTGACAAAATTCTTTTATTTTTCAGGTAATTCACAAATGGTTAAAAGAATGTACATTGTTTATTTTGAGAATGAATAGTACACGTATTTGTTCAAATAAGAAGTGTAGTTTTGCTGTAATTTAGAATTTTGTTATTAAATAGATTTAACTTGTAATTTTAGAAAATAAATGAAAAATTGAAGTTTTTCTGTTTTCATTCCTTTTTTTTTTAATCCGTAGAATTTTAACTGGTTATTTGGACCATTTTTAAACACGATTTTAAGATATAAGGACTTCTTTATGCCGTTCCAAAGGTAGTTTCTCTCTGAAGGATCAGTGCAAGGAATGAGACACTTTCTATTCTCAAAATATTTTAAAAAGTACAGCATTGTAATTCTTGCTGGAGATTAAAATCGAATTTATGAAATGAAAATATTTTAATAGTTTAATACAATAGATGCTTGCTTTACAACTGGTGTCAACATTTTATGATCGAGTGAAATATAGTATTGCGATACCATGTTCGTTGCCTTTGCTGCATACAGTTAAAAGTTTTTTTTTTGTAAATAAAATGTGCTTTAGTGACAACAAGTCTGTGAAACTAAAACTTATAACAGCTTGTTTAACAATATTACCAGTGGCTGAGTGAATAAAATTACTAAAAAAAAACTAGTAGTATGTCCAGGATTTGTGCCTGACAACAGGCTAGCTCATGGAATGTTTTTTTCACACATGTAGTCCCTAAGTAGAACTTGTTTCCCATCGAAAGACCTTTGGGAGCCACTCACCTTCAACAGATAGTCTTTGTGTCGCATTGGGTTAACACGAGGCAAGAAGCAAAATACAAAAGACATTTCTTAACAGATAAATATAAGTAAATAGACTGTCGCAGAGAAAAATTGTAAAAATGAACCTCAAATATCTGGCATTTGTAGTTAATATTAATCAAATGTTGAGCTGAGTGAACTATTATATCCAAGATGGCAAAATAACCTACAGAAAACAAATTTTACTCCATGTAATGTGTGTTTATTTTATACTTTATGTATTCATTTTTTGGCCACTGAAAGGAACTCTGTTCATTTTGTCCCTTCGGCTCTTTTAACCAATGAAGATTAATATTTAATTGATCATTGTAGAGAATCTTTATCTTATTTATACAAGGGAAGATCAATAAATGAGGTAAGTGGATTTCTGATGAACATAGTAGAAATTTGAAGTTACAGCCATACGTAGGTATGAACACTGCTTCCATATATTCACCAAATGCCCAAGTACTTGTTCAACTGGCTAATCAATTGTGATCACATGACAGAGATTTTTGCATCAAGTAATTAACATAGGAAAAGCACAAAAGTAAACAGATAATATTGTTTTTCAATGTGTTTTTGAAACTTGACTGTAGCTCTAATGTCAACAGATTTAAGAGAGAACATAAAACGTGGACATTTCTTGCTGATACCCCAGTTATAATGGTGATAAGTAAAACTGTTAAGCCGTCAACCGATCCTTCCAATTTACCTGTACCAATCCTGAAATATTTAAGTTAAAGAGTTACCCCCATGTTAATACTATAGTCTGTTTTTCCACTTTTACAGTAAATGGAACTTTGCACGGATGCACAGCAGCCCTTTGTTTTACAATAAGCTAGTGATATGCATAAGCAGCTGTGTGTGGGCACAATTTTGTTCAGCCAATTTGAAACTTAACCCGTGTTTTTTGTCGAAAGTTTCTGGAGTTTTGAGGGTTTGTGTATTATTAAGATTATGGTATTAAATTTTGGTGAAAGGTCAAGGGGGTATTTCTAACTCACCACCGTGTGGACACTATGAGAGCCTCCTTTCGTAAGATGATAACTTCATCTTCTGAAGACTACACCAACTGAGGATGAGAGCCAGAGGTCTCAATAGAAGTGGTTGCAGTTGCAGACGTGTTGGGATCAGTCATTTACATTGTTAGAAGTGAAACTAGGCCTTCTTTAAAACATGTTTAAGCCTTGAAGGGTTGCAGTTAAATTGCAGCAAGCTTAACTGTAAGCGCATTGTCTGCTGTTTATTTTTTTCAGACGTAGCCATTGAAGACGAATAAAAGAAAACCTTGAGCTCACGTCTCGTTGCTCCTTCCTATCCAGGACATTTATGTTATAGTTACATGAGATGTGGATCTCATAATGGAATTAGTTATGTTTTTTTCCCATTATTTTCATTTATTTTCCTAGTCTGATAAATTCCGATTCCCTTTTACATTTTAACTTTCCTGAAGTGCTAAGTATTAGGGCAATGCAACTGGAGGACAAGCTGTAAAGATACCTTACGAGAAGACTTCTATGGAATTTGGTCCTCAACTTAGATTGTTTTGTTTTTGGCACTTNCTTTTTGACATTTCTCAGTAACTTGTATACTGTAGGATTGCGGCGATAAACGATCCGTAAATTATTGATGTTCGCAATATCGTTCATCATTTTTCTTAAGAAGGGATGATAGTTGATTACCGTCGTGCGTTTATTGTTAATTAAGGGAGACTGGTTAGTTTTAATCTGAAAACTTGCGATGGTCCGTTGAGTTGATTGGTAAACTTCCAAAGTTCATCTTGTTGCTCTATAATTTAATTCAGTTCAGATTTCAAATTTGGAATGTTCTTTTTCAGCAGATACAAATTTTCTGATAGTTTTTCGAATGTCTTCATTACAGTAAAGTATTTATAAGCAGTCCTCTAAAAACGACAAAAAATATCTAAGTTAAAAACGAGAAAATGTCATGTATTAAAAGAATTTTGAACGTTTGCGGCTGATTCTCCCAATACTCGAACCAAACTTACGCCTTTAAGCGATTGAAGCGCTCGAAGTGGCAGATATATTTATTATGCCAGTATCGTAGCATCGGAGCTATTGGCAGCGCAAGGACCTGTATATCTATCGACTCTGTTTAAAATACTAATCAAAACATCGGAGCGCGCTACCGGTAATCTGAATCCAACTAATTTTGATGAAATGATTTTTGCATTTACACAATATTCTATGATACTGTATATTTTTTGAAAAGCCAAATAAATTTTAAGAATACATTTTAAGTAATACCAGTATAACGAGGACCATTCTGCGCCTATATGTATCTAGAAAATAAGCGAAAAAAATTAAAATTATTCTAATTATTTTTTAGTTTATTTTAAGCGATTAATTAAAATTTTAAATAAAAAACCTCGATAATTAAATTATCTATTTTTCACGCAACGTGGCGCTGAAACCCAAAGTCGTTTGGGAGTTTGCTATCCGCCATCTTGGTTTCTACCATCGTGTTCGAGGAAGTCGAAATGTCTCTGGAAAAGTTAAAAGTGCACGCCAACGACGAAGCCGAGGAGGAGGAGGAAGATTTGGTGGATCCTTTAGACACTTTAAAGGAGAAATGCGGCCAGAATCAGAGCTGCGCCAGCTTTCAGGAGAAGCTTCAACAATGTAACGATCGAGTCAATAGCCGAGAAAATACAGCAGAAACGTGCACGGAAGAGCTCTTCGATTTCGTTCATTGCGTCGATCATTGCGTGTCTCACCAATTATTCTCTCATCTCAAGTGATGTTCACTCTCATAGGTATCATTTTTACTTTATTACAAAGTAATTGAGCTGCATACTTTGCATATGCTACTACAGTTAAGTGTGAATAAAAGTTACCTAATTACACAAAATACACTTTACGACATAAGTTCAGGTAATAAAAGATCCAGGAGCGAGTTGCATACCTTTCCCGGCGAAAAATAAGCAAAGAAAACATATTGTGGCGCCATCTGTTGCGAGATTTTATTAAAAAGATAACTTTTACATTATTTATTATAATAGAGGCATGAGGTTTAATTTGGTAAACTAAAAATTTACTGGTAGAAAAGCTTTCGTAACGTGGAGGTGTTTTCGGATCTGGTCCTGCCCTCTTATTGTCTCCCAATGCAGTGTGTATAAATCTGGTAATCTAGGAAAAATCATCTAAGTTTTAAATTCAAATATAAAGCATTATTGTTTGTTTTTGGGGTACTTTTTGCTAATAAAATACAAATATGAGTAATTGTGCAAGTTACTTTATTATTTACTATATTTAAAGAAATGTAAAATTTATATGGATTTGCAAAACTTGCAATTTTTGTATGACTAAAAGTAAGTAGACTAACAAATCTGGCTTAGTAAACACTACAATTATAGAACAGGACACGGTTTCAAAAAACAAATAGACTAACAAATATTTATATTCAGTATTGTGTTTAATCCTAATGAAATTTCAACCCTGAAAAATAACAAATAAAAACAGACATTAGTAAGCAAGCAAATATAAAAAAAAAAAAGGGTCACAAATGTAAAACAGAATATGAAAAATCTAATAAGTCAATAGAATTCTCTCTTTCTTGTTCTGATAAATTTTTCTCATTCTGTAATAAATTTAGTATTTCCGGATTCACTTTCTTTGTGTTTGTTTATATGATATGCTCACAGACTGGCTATAAATGAATCTGAGAGGATGAGAAATCTGTTCGTTAAGTCTGAATTTGTATCTCTTCTCCATGTTTTCCTCTTCAATAGTTTTCCAACTGTCTGTTACATTTGTTTCTCGTCTCGTGGGCTTCTTCCGAGTATTGCCTAATTGGGATAATGTGTGCTTTGATAATGTCTTTTCTGTGAAATAAAATTTTATGTTGGCTCGCAGACATCGGATACCGGGCATAGTATTGGAAGTAAAGGCCTTGTGTCTCCTTTGTATGGGGTTCTCTTAATTTAATTACTTTCTCCTGTCTTAATTTTTGTGTCCATACTCTGTTCTTGGCAAGTTTGACTGCAGGAGGTGTTGCACTTTTTGTTTTTTGGACTTAGGACCACATGCATTGAAGGGTTTTGTTGGCCGCTCGGATCCTTTTGTGAGAGTATTTAGTCTAGATGTACTCGGGATGGCTTTAAATATGTTGTCAGAAGATGTAATGTTTTCAATTAGCCGAGATGAATAAGTATCGAAGAAGCATTATCGATGCCTGGCTACTTTTTCTCATTTGCTATTAATTTTTGCAAATGTTCCTAATTTTCTGCTTTGTGCATGTTAAAACAATTTCAAAATTTCTTTCTCTCTCCCCTTTCTCAAAGAACATACATAATTGTGGCCTCAAACTTTGAATTCTTTGGATTTTTGCCCCATATCTCAAACAGGACTCTCTAGGAAATTCAGGATGTCATTTTGTTAAAGATGAAAAAATAATTTAATATGCAAATTTTTACAAATCTTCTTTTATGATTTAAATACCCAAAGGTATTAGCTTTAATAACCATAGTCACAAAGCAGAAATTAAGTGGAATACTAAACTAAAACCTTAGGTAAACTTCAAAAAGAACTTTTAGGTCAAATTAAAATTATTCACCTTTTCAAAAGAATTCTTTGAGTCGACAATACCTGATTGAGAAAAACTTCAACTACCAGTAATAAGAAAAATCTGTATAAATTACAGTTCAAACATACAATAAACTCTGAATGTTGTCAGGGCACACACAGATAGAACCAACTAGATGTAGTGAAGCACAATATATAGAGCTGTGTGTGTGTATTGGAAGTTTGGTCAAATTTTGATGCTACCCCTTTACATTTTGAGGAAATTTAACTCTCTTACAGGTGCTATGGACAAGTCTACTGTTGTGATATAAAACAAATTTATACTCTGGGTTAAATTGAAAAATTGAAGTTTTTCTATCTTGATTGCAAGATTTACACACTGTGCAACAGTTAATTTTTCTGAAAATTTCTAGAAACAATTCACCCTAAAACTTAGTTTCAGAAATTTTCACACTCACGGAAAACTCCCTCTAACTTTAAATCCTGCAAAAAACTTTTAGTGAGTCAACATTGATGATTGTAATAAATGGTTACTTGCAGAATAAAAGCTGAAGATGATTACTGTCCCAGAAGTCTTACTACACTCCCCTTGCATTCCTGCTATAGGCTTACTGGCAAGACACTTTTCATTATTGTTACTGTTAAACAAATATTGTATATACTAAAATAGCTTATTAGAAATCCCTTTAATTAAAACAAATTATAAATGGGACTAAACAAACAAGCATTCAGTTATAACCAGCTATATAAAATTAATTGCAACGAATCTAATTTCAAACATATTTTTAACAATTTTGATTATTTTAATAAAATTATTTTCACACTATTTCATAACACTTATCTTAAAAAGACCAATTTTCACATATTCCTGTTTAAACTGATAATAATATCAGTTTTATCTTTCAAGTAATCACATTCAAACAATGTACTAAAGTATCCATCTTTCCACATTCGCATATGTTACTTTCAACTAATGAAAACTGATACAATTTTTGACGGAAATCTTTGTGCCCACTCAACAACTGGGTATGATAATAATTCAATTCTGTTCAATTTTTACTTACTATTTGTTCCACTGTAGGGAAAAACATTGATGTTATCTACCCTTAACTTCCATATCCTATCTACTCTGCCATAATGCCAATAATTTTTTATTTATATTATATTTAATAGTTTTAATCTTTGTATTATCAACATCTATACTATAATCATATTCAAGGCCTTTAAATACAAAACTTTGTATTTGTATTTTGCCTTATTTTACTAAAATAATACCATTTCATCATTTCTATGTCAATTAGTAAACAATTGGTCAATATTTGGAGAGCAGCAATAGAAATTGTTCTATATCCTTTTGATATCATTGCCAATGCAACTCTTTGACTCTTCATAAACTTATCTGTATGATATTTTTAATAGTTTCACCATACATTTATACTGTATACCATATTGGTATACAGTATAAATGTATGGTGAAACTATTGGCATATTGGTATCATTAACCCTCTATATATAATTTCAATAATCTTATAACTCATTCCCCATCTTTTCCTGGAATAGTTCTTAATTTGTAAAAACAATAAAGATCTTTATTACACACATATTCAACATGTAGAGTAATGTTTAGGCATTCTCCATAACATACATCCAAATACTTTATAAATGCAACATATCCAAACTTATTATCCAATTTGATAACAGGTGGTTGCTATTTTGCAAGACATCCTTTCCATAACATACACTTAGTTTTCTCAACAGACAAATCATCCTTTTAGACTTTAACCACTCATTTAGAACTTTTACAGCAAATTGTGACTTTTTCTCCAATTTTCTGTGGCTATCTGCAGGTATCAACAACACCAAATCGTCTGCAAATGCAATATGAACAATTCCAAAGTTTCTCAATATCCTCAAACATCCATCAAAAAACAAATTTTACAATAAAGGTCACAGGACTGAACTCTGAAGGCAACTCCTTGTTACATTCTTATACACTTTATCGATGCCTTCAACTAATACAACCTTTCTATTCTCAAAATAATCAAGAATTATATAATAAAATCATCGATGTTAAGCGTAACAAAAATTTTTTTAAAATAATAATTGTTGCTATTGTATCGTTAAAAATTAGAAAATTAAGCCTCATTTAAATACTGGCTCCCTTTCATGGTCGAGCCATGTTGCCAGCTAAAACACGTAAAAGTACTATTAAAGTAGCCAAGACATAGCCAAATATTGTAATGCCACATCACTAGCGGACATTTGAATTTGCCGACTAGAACAGTCGGTTAACCGATGTGACGGTTAATCGGGGGTCGGATAATCTATACTCTACTGTAATTTGTTCCGAAGACCCCAGAAAATAAATAAAAAATTATATACTTTCTTACTATGTTTATTTACGTTAATAAATGATAAAAATGTTTCTTACATGCAATTTTTATTACTCTTTTATCTGCTTGAGTCTTTTTCACTATATCTTTCTTAGCTAAGATTGTGCCTACTGTAGACCTGCTGAAGCCATACTGCCTGGCAACATCAGACATCTTCCCGCTCTACCTTGGCTATTATCTCTTGCTTAGTTTCTATAGTGAACACAGTTCTTGACACTCCACTCTTTTTTAGGCCCCATAATATTATCAGTTTTCTTAAATAAAAAGTTCAGAAAAGCACTCACAAAAATCTAAAGAACAGAAATTAACTAGTGCAAAAAAGCTTTTGCATACAACTGTGAAAGTCTTGCCCCATTAACCATTCATAGATGCCATTAAAATATAGTTTTACAATGTTAAATGCAGCATCACTTCTTGTGTTTTTTCTGTCAGGTTTTTGTTATCCAAACATAAAAATCTTTCACAAAAGTGTTCGTTGTCCAATTTGTTCACAGTCCGAACTGTTTGTTAACTGATCACCCATTGTATTTTCAATTCATTTAGCACTACGGGTCACCATAAATAATCAAATGCACCCTTAATGTCAGTAAAAACACCAAGAACATATCCATAGTTTCTATATTTTTTTAATACTAAGTAAAGAGTCCTCTGTCGACAAATGCTTTTTAAAACCATATTGTTTTTTTTTCATCCAAATACTTTATTTTATCATGTAACTTTAATTATTTGTTATAATAATTTTCCCAATAGGGAATTAAACACAGGACGATATGACTTTTGATCTTCTCTACTTTTATTCCCACCTTTATATATAACAGTCACTTTGCTCACTTTTCATACGTTAGGAAAAACTTGATATCTAATACAATCTTTATATAAATTATATAAATAATCCTGTAAAATATCATGTGAATTTCTAACTATTTCATATGTGATGTATTCTATTCCAGGGAACCTCTCAAAAATGTCAAAAACTGATACCTGTGCATATGTATGTAGGCATCTATCATTTAACATCTCAGGATCGAGTAAAGATTATCAAACAAAATTTAGCATGGTAACTTTACACTATATATTATCTTCTATTCCCTGTATATGCCCATGTCATTTTTAAATCTTTATATTCCTGTGTTAAATTAAAGAGAATATTTTTTTCATCTGCCAATATATAAAACTGCATTTAAAATTTTTAATTTTCATATCACTATTTCCTTTTTTTACACACAAAATGCAAACTCAAACTAATTAATATTGAGGGTAGAGAATGCCCATTATTTTAGGAATCTAAAATTGTAATCTTTAATAAAATGTTATTTTTTACCTTTAAATCATCTGCCAGACATGCATCACTTTTGTAATTGAAAGAAGGTTCAGATAACATACACAGACACAACTAAAAACACTATTTTTATTCTTTACAGCTAGATAGTAAACAAGTTTTCCTGTCTGTTAGTGGGGTGTTGCTAACACTTGTATTTGGACATTGCAATCATCCATGTATCGAAGAGGAATGACATTGTGCAATAAAATGGTTTAATTCACTTAAGGCAAAAGAGACCCGACTAAACTACCATTACACAGGTTCAACAATAACCCTTTTGGACTAAATCTGGAACTTAAACAAGAAAGTGCCACTTCATCCATTTTCTGGACATCTCCATCAATCTTAAGGGCAGTAGCATGCATATTAACATATACCAGAAACGTATGTATTAGCCAATCTTCATTCCGTACAACTCGTTGCATCCCTTCTATATCAAACTGTTGGTATTCAGAGTACCTGTACATATGTACTTCCCAAGTGTTATTGATATAGTAAAAGGATTCAATTATATTGTTAAACTTGCCATACAGCATGGTTATCTAACAACAACACGTAATTTTGGCATATAAACAAGTAAATCCTAGCAACAGAATACCTTAAGGAGGTGCATGGTGAATTACTTTCCCACATTTGAAAAAGTCCATAAGGATGTTGCTAAGAAAAACAATGTAAGAGTAGCATATAAATGCAATCATACAATTTTTATTATACTCAGAAATGATAAACTAAAAGAAAACCATTCCAATGCATCTAGAGTGTACTCCATCCCTCTGGAAGATCAATGTTTTCAACATGATGTACAGTACATGGGAAGTACAATAATGAGCTTAAAAGAGACTCAAGGAATATCAATATACAGTTAACAGGAACACAAACAGCCAGTCTTAGCTAACTACACCAGGGTGCAAGACATAAAATTTGCATAGTTGCGCACAGCAATAATCCAACCCAATAGAAATCTTAACAACTTGTAATACTAGTTTTACTTTATTTAAATTTTATTTTATATTTGTTCAAATTTGTAAAATTTGTATATTGTTCTATTTTAATCTCAAAATACTTTTTATGAAATTTGTTTGTTGTAACCAAGGAAGACCTATGAATAGGTTAAAAATGTTTTTATGGCACTACTGCTGGAAATCAATTGGTGTGTTTCCTTATCTAATTGTCTTACATCCAGTATGCTACGAGAATATTTTAACAACAAAATATCCAAAGCTTTGTCGCATTAATCATTTTTTTACTTACATTCCTAAGTACATATATTGCCAAAGTTAATTTCGGTCAAGCAAAAACAGTCCCGACAATCTATAAACTGGAAGAGCACGGTGACTTACTACAAAAACTCACTAATCTGTAAGAAACTTCAAAAGCCTTGTTAATTAAGGTTCATCAGACATACCTACTTCATAAATGATATCAACTCAATAGAAATTAAGTGTTGGACTTGGAACTAATTCTCTGTTAATTTATTTAAGAGTTAAGAGTCAAAAGAACAACACACTTTATATATATATATATATATCTGTATATTAGAATGTAATTTGTACAAAGGTTTGCACTTATTAAATCACTTAACACATTAAAAATACGTAAAAGTAAATAATAATATTAATATTAATTGATGTTATGTCCTAAATGTTTTAAAATAATATTCTGACAAAATTCTTTTATTTTTCAGGTAATTCACAAATGGTTAAAAGAATGTACATTGTTTATTTTGAGAATGAATAGTACACGTATTTGTTCAAATAAGAAGTGTAGTTTTGCTGTAATTTAGAATTTTGTTATTAAATAGATTTAACTTGTAATTTTAGAAAATAAATGAAAAATTGAAGTTTTTCTGTTTTCATTCCTTTTTTTTTTAATCCGTAGAATTTTAACTGGTTATTTGGACCATTTTTAAACACGATTTTAAGATATAAGGACTTCTTTATGCCGTTCCAAAGGTAGTTTCTCTCTGAAGGATCAGTGCAAGGAATGAGACACTTTCTATTCTCAAAATATTTTAAAAAGTACAGCATTGTAATTCTTGCTGGAGATTAAAATCGAATTTATGAAATGAAAATATTTTAATAGTTTAATACAATAGATGCTTGCTTTACAACTGGTGTCAACATTTTATGATCGAGTGAAATATAGTATTGCGATACCATGTTCGTTGCCTTTGCTGCATACAGTTAAAAGTTTTTTTTTTGTAAATAAAATGTGCTTTAGTGACAACAAGTCTGTGAAACTAAAACTTATAACAGCTTGTTTAACAATATTACCAGTGGCTGAGTGAATAAAATTACTAAAAAAAACTAGTAGTATGTCCAGGATTTGTGCCTGACAACAGGCTAGCTCATGGAATGTTTTTTTCACACATGTAGTCCCTAAGTAGAACTTGTTTCCCATCGAAAGACCTTTGGGAGCCACTCACCTTCAACAGATAGTCTTTGTGTCGCATTGGGTTAACACGAGGCAAGAAGCAAAATACAAAAGACATTTCTTAACAGATAAATATAAGTAAATAGACTGTCGCAGAGAAAAATTGTAAAAATGAACCTCAAATATCTGGCATTTGTAGTTAATATTAATCAAATGTTGAGCTGAGTGAACTATTATATCCAAGATGGCAAAATAACCTACAGAAAACAAATTTTACTCCATGTAATGTGTGTTTATTTTATACTTTATGTATTCATTTTTTGGCCACTGAAAGGAACTCTGTTCATTTTGTCCCTTCGGCTCTTTTAACCAATGAAGATTAATATTTAATTGATCATTGTAGAGAATCTTTATCTTATTTATACAAGGGAAGATCAATAAATGAGGTAAGTGGATTTCTGATGAACATAGTAGAAATTTGAAGTTACAGCCATACGTAGGTATGAACACTGCTTCCATATATTCACCAAATGCCCAAGTACTTGTTCAACTGGCTAATCAATTGTGATCACATGACAGAGATTTTTGCATCAAGTAATTAACATAGGAAAAGCACAAAAGTAAACAGATAATATTGTTTTTCAATGTGTTTTTGAAACTTGACTGTAGCTTTAATGTCAACAGATTTAAGAGAGAACATAAAACGTGGACATTTCTTGCTGATACCCCAGTTATAATGGTGATAAGTAAAACTGTTAAGCCGTCAACCGATCCTTCCAATTTACCTGTACCAATCCTGAAATATTTAAGTTAAAGAGTTACCCCCATGTTAATACTATAGTCTGTTTTTCCACTTTTACAGTAAATGGAACTTTGCACGGATGCACAGCAGCCCTTTGTTTTACAATAAGCTAGTGATATGCATAAGCAGCTGTGTGTGGGCACAATTTTGTTCAGCCAATTTGAAACTTAACCCGTGTTTTTTGTCGAAAGTTTCTGGAGTTTTGAGGGTTTGTGTATTATTAAGATTATGGTATTAAATTTTGGTGAAAGGTCAAGGGGGTATTTCTAACTCACCACCGTGTGGACACTATGAGAGCCTCCTTTCGTAAGATGATAACTTCATCTTCTGAAGACTACACCAACTGAGGATGAGAGCCAGAGGTCTCAATAGAAGTGGTTGCAGTTGCAGACGTGTTGGGATCAGTCATTTACATTGTTAGAAGTGAAACTAGGCCTTCTTTAAAACATGTTTAAGCCTTGAAGGGTTGCAGTTAAATTGCAGCAAGCTTAACTGTAAGCGCATTGTCTGCTGTTTATTTTTTTCAGACGTAGCCATTGAAGACGAATAAAAGAAAACCTTGAGCTCACGTCTCGTTGCTCCTTCCTATCCAGGACATTTATGTTATAGTTACATGAGATGTGGATCTCATAATGGAATTAGTTATGTTTTTTTCCAATTATTTTCATTTATTTTCCTAGTCTGATAAATTCCGATTCCCTTTTACATTTTAACTTTCCTGAAGTGCTAAGTATTAGGGCAATGCAACTGGAGGACAAGCTGTAAAGATACCTTACGAGAAGACTTCTATGGAATTTGGTCCTCAACTTAGATTGTTTCGTTTTTGGCACTTTTTACCCTATGGGAACTAAGAGCTTTTCCACATTCAACGTGAATTTGGCTAGGCCACATTGCGTGTCACCAGGAAGGAACCAACATAGCGGAAACACATTGCCCACGAAGAATTCGTGGAAATGTTCCATTCCAGTCTTTCAGTGAGATACTTTGACGGCCTTGCAATCTTTCCTATTTACCGCCGCATTTGTCTGGCATCGTTGTTTGTCTGCTCTGTTTCAGGGCGATCACCTTCGTCACTTAGTTGGCTTTTCAAAACTTATTATAACGTTACCAAGTTGGGTAAATTTATCTAGATTCAGGGGAAAGGTTTGGTCTAAAAGAGAAAAATTTTCGGGGAGGAAAATGATTTGTAGGCGAGGATTCACATTCTGGGAGATTTGTATTCAAAGAATAAAAGTATATTTGTATTCCTACAAGATCACGGTGTTTTTATCATAACGTCCCTCCTTCAATATTCCCAAAGAATTAATTAGGTACGAAATATTTTAAAACAGAATCGCTTCAAATACTGTTTCAAGGGACGAATTAAATAATATTTCTTGTTATTTAACGAAATTTTATTCAAATTAAGTTCAAAGATTTAAGTTTTAGCGTTGTTATTTAAATTTTCTACATTTTAAGCCAGTGTTTTTCAACCTGTGGGTCGCAAAACCTTACACGGGGTCGCGGATAAAAGAAAAAGACAAATTTTTGTAGGTCCTACACCAGAATAAAAAAGACTACAATCTCAGTGAAAAGGCTGTGCCTGTTTATTTTACAGTACAATTGGTTTTTTGATCGATATTTAAGTCTCAACAGAAAGAAACTTAAAAAAGTAGTTTTTAAAATCACTGACATAGTTTTAATGTGGCTCTGGGGGGGTCGCCAGAATTTTTTAACTTGTAAAAAGGTCGCTTATTCAAGAAGGTTGAAGAACATTGTTCTAAGCTATCCCAATTCCACATAACTGCACCCGACACAATTAAAAAATACATGGGGCCAACTAATTTATCGAATATTTTGCAGTGTAATGCAGCTTTTTTTATGCCCGTATTACCTCACAATCAGCAATGTTGTCGTGTAAGAACATTATTGTACGCGTGAGGATTGTTCTGACACAACACCAAAGAATTTGATTGTCCCCTTATCACGAGTTTATTTGGAGGTCCTTACACCATCCTTTAAGTTCTCACGCGGTTTGGTGTTCAACATTTTAGTTCATAGCAAGAATATAATTTAATTATAAATTTCTATTAAACACTTAATTTTAAACAGAACTTTAACAAACTGGGGAATTAACTAGTGTGGAAACGTTTAACAAAGTTATGAAGGTCTTGATTTTTATAAATAATATTTCGTTAAACATATAATTATCGAGAGAAAATATTTTTGTACTTGTTCTAGGTAAAGTATATCACTTTGCATTATTTTACTATGGTGCTGTCAATGACGTATCACGACTTTCATAAACAAACAGATGGGGAATGAGATAGGTGCACGAAACTGTAATTCTTGTAAATTGTGGTTCTTCGAAAGAATTAAATAAAGGCTTAAACATTTTCATTTAAAAAAGTTGAGTGAATTGTTTATAGTTTTTAAGTTTTACTTTTACTCTGTTATTATATAACAGAGGGAAAGGATGGCGATCGTCAAAAAATGAATCCCCCCAAGATTTAAAAATTTTTGGACTTAGGACCCCTTGAAACGTCGAGAAATGCACAAAAATGGGTGGGGGTATTTCTGTATGTATGGTTGTTAGTGTGTGGGGGCACACGATTTTATTCACCCTCTTTGAAGCATAATAACTCCTGTGTTTTTTGTCGAGAATTTCTGAAATTTTGCAGGGAGGTTCGTTTGTTTATTGGTGGTTAGAGGTCGAGGGGTAATTTCCGGCTGGCATCTAAAAAATTATGAAAATTTTACTAAGAAAATCACAAAAAAAAATAAGTTATACCATTTTATAAAGCAATAATCCTTTTTCATATAATTAAAAGTTGGCCAGAACTCTAGGAAACTATAAAAATATGATATCACGATGGTATTGTCAATTACGAGTGAATAATTACAAAAAGTGCTGAATCACGTATTATTTTTTTCTTTTTTGTTTCTCTAAATACCACGTTTTATAATTGAATTATCAGTTGAAAACAAGTTTGTCTGGTGTTTAACTGGAAAACAAACAATTGAACTAGTCCATTGATTGCGCATTCTTATCTCAAATGTGGTGGGAATTCCTAGAGAAGCGAAACATCAGTTATGAAATATCTGCAAAGTATTTCGAAATTGATATTTAGGCCAATTACGATTAGCCCACTCAGTGGCCGAGTAAAATCACAGAACATTGGTAGTTGGTCAAAGGTTCGCACCTGACCAACGTGGAGTTTCCCCGATTATACAAATGGTTTCTGTGAAGAAGCCGGTTTTCCATATATATCCATTACATACATGAATATGTACGATGTATACATCGATGCATACGATATATAGGAAATCCTGAGAGGCACCCTTTGGCAGATCGCCCACTTGTTGCGTTACCGTATGTTATCAATCCAATCCAATTCAATAATGATTATGGAGTCATCTCCTGATTAATCGGGAAAATCGCATCATATGACGTTGTCTGAGTGAATCATATGGAATGATTTAAGCGAAATAAGTTTAGTATGAGCCCAATAATAATTTGAATAAATGTCAAAGATTCTGAATCTTTTAGTAATCTTGCTTGATCGGATTAAAACTAGCATAAAATTACACCAGAAAGCCTAATTTTTTGGACTCTTCACGTATGAATTACTGAGGATTCTGACCCCTAACGTAACTAATAAGTAGTTTATATTTACCCAACTTTATAATTCTGCATGTTTTTTCAGAAAAATGGCAGAAAACAGGCCATTTTTGTGTCTTACTAAACTGTCTGAAAATATAGAATTCGTATATTGCAGAGTTATGTCTTGAAATCGTGTTACTAGTTGAACTAAATCAATTTGTGTGTCTATTATTGTGCTTTGATTAGGTAGGTTGTGACAAATACACTCCATATTACGTCGTTACGATACACGCCCATTCCGTCGCTATTCGCAACCTTCACGACACGCAGAGGGTGCCTCAGCGATTTGAGTGATGCGCGTATGGTAAATTTACAGCGTGACGAACTACAACTCCTTCGGCACGTTTTATAAACCTGCGGAACACTGTTTTCTGGGAACAAAGTATATAATCGTCACGATGTGCACCATTGGGCACAGCGTGCTCAACGATACATAAGCTGTAACAAGTGCATTTTACTCTAAACTCTATTCACGTCTGGTGTAGAATTAGAGGTGAGGAACTTCTTGAACTTTATACTATTCCGGTAGGGGACCGCACTTTCCCTTGCAAAATTTCAGGTTTTGTGCCTATTATTACTAAAGGCAGACGTGACGCTCGCTTTCTTGTATCAATTTCTGCAATGTTCTACTTTTACTATCAGAGATTATATTATGATAAATCGTCTTAAATATTATGATAAATCGTCAATCCCTTAGGCATTGGGACAATGCATGTATGAGTGTATGCACAATTGTATTCATGTGTTACGTATGCACCACGTGTATACGTAAAAAAGCCCACCAACGGCCGAGTGGATGAAACTACTAAACAATGGTAGTTTGTCACGGGTTCGCACGGTCACGTGGAGTTTTCGGGGTTTTTTTCACCTTTGTAGTATGTAAATAGGGGCCACTTTCCGTAAGAAAGTCCTTCGAAGAGACATCCCTCTCTCGGCAATCGCTGTAAACAAATAATCTTTTTTGAAAGAAACAATGAAAGAATTGAATTGAAAGAAACAATGTGGTCTGTTTGTACTTAACCAATAATATGACGAGAAAGAATGTGTTGTCAAAGACATCATTAGATTTGAAATTTTTATTTGGCTGGCGCGAAACGTAAATTAAGCATTGGAGGGACCTTTGTCATATTCCGCCTAAGAGACTGGAATTTGTAGTTACTCCAGGAATATCAATTTTAAAGCAATCTGAAGGAATAAATTTATCTAAACTGACTTAAAATCGCTATTTATAGTGTGCTGATCTGGGGTATCATCTAGTATAACAGTTGTTCATCTGGTGATTGCATTGTATACATGTATAAAGTTTAAATAGAATTATTCAGAAGAATTGCAAAAGAAAAAAGGAACAGTTCAAGGAAGTCATTTAATTAAGGAAATTTCCAATATTCTTTCTTGTTATTAAGTTATTTCTGAAGGACGCAATAACGATTTTCCCTTATTAAATCTTTATTTTCTAACAATTTAACTTCGTTCAGACATAAATGAGGTTGTACGAGTAAATTCCAAGTACTTTTTTGCACGTGATTTAATTTTCGTTTAAGGATCGTAATATACCGACCAGAACTCCATTGCATCTACAATTCATTCTGTCATCTTAATTACGTGCTACAGTAGACTTTTATATTTCGTCTTCTACCCTCAACGGAGGAGGATCTGTTAAGAGTTAGTGATTCTTAGTTGAGACTAGTTCTGCTGCCTTCGATACTAATAGAGTACATTAAAATCTGTAGGAATTAACGATCCATTTTAACCATCATCATCTATCATCGGTATCGAGACATCGCCTTTTGTCAGTTGATTGAACAGAAGATTTGTAACGTCGTCCATCCCTCCTCTCTTTAAACACCAATATCATTAGTTAAAAGTAAGTATTCTCTCACCTAATATCAAGAATTAGTTTAATTATGATCTAATTTATAAGAGGACTGAAAAAAAATGTCCGTCCCTCCCTCCTTCCACGAATAGTAACTTCGAAATTAGTACTTAATAGTGAATAGAAAATGAGATAGTTATGGCCGCTCACTGATTACAAAAACTTCTTTGAGTGTTCTTCAAGGGTCATCATTAATTTAACAACAGAAGGTTAAGTTATATGAAAAGGTATTCCTCCTATTATAAATACCTTTAACCGTGTCAAATGAAGTCTTAGTGAATTTAGTAATATCATACTTAAGAAAGTATAATGTGAATGTATAATTATCCAATAAATTCCTATTAAATTATCTTCAATATCAGGTGTGGTAGCTTAGAGTCCATACGATTAGCAAAGAGCTTAATCGTATGGACTCGTGTGATATATTCGATTATATAGAGCATATTTTTATGAAAAATAATGAAAAATTAGCGAGTTTCTACGAGAAAATGAAAACAAAAGCTAAAATTAACCATATATTGAATCAGAAAGAGTTAAAAGGAAAGGTCATTGAAGACTTTCTATAAATGCATATTTTTGAAGACAAACTTTCCTCAAAGTTTTTCAGACAAAATAAAGGAAATTTCGAAAGTTCCGCAATATGAATTCTTTTCAGCAATTTACCACATCATAACATAAATTTTTAAATTGCAGCAAACCGTCCCTTGTCGTTTACTTGTAGAAACAATGCCAACCACGTGATCGACTGACGTAAAATAATAATCCATTCTATTGTATTACTCGCATTTTGTCGGGGGCTTTGTCATTTGTCTGGAAAATGTCCGAACGAGATCACGTCGGTCGCTTCTGCGTGGCAGATTACGTGGTATTCGCATTCATGTTGGCAGTATCGGCAGCCATTGGTATCTACTACGCTTGCACCGGTCAGAAACAGAAGACAACCAACGAGTTCCTCCTAGGAAGCAAGAACATGAGCATCTTTCCTGTGGCCATGTCCATCTTGGCCAGTTTTCTCTCGGCCATCACTCTCTTGGGACTACCAGCGGAGATGTACCAGTATGGCACACTCTATACCATGATCGGGATTTCAGTCTTCCTCATGGTCCCGGCTGCTGCTCATTTGTATCTTCCAGTTTTCTACAATCTCAAATTAACCAGCGCTTACGAGGTGAGTTCATTTTTAATTATGAAATTATCTTAAAAAATTGTGCCACGCGCGTACGTCGCTGGCCTTGATGCTTTCAAAGATCATCCTTGGTTCGAGCGGTAACGGGAAGTAATTATATATATATATACATTTTTATCATTGATCGTAGTATAATAAGCTTCCTTTTGGAATAGAATTATATTGTTGTGTGTTTGCTTTATGTAATTATGTAGTTAGTATGTCAAACATTATCCTATTATGATCTATACAAATACCACTAAACCTTTAGAATGTGATTAACTCTTTTATCAAACTGCCATCTTTTAAATTAAATTATATGCTACTGTTTAAATATCTTTTATCACGATATCCATAGGATAATTCCTATAGTTATCCTCTTTCTATACAAATATGGGGGCTTTTCCGTGTTTCTACCTCCCAAACTCATTGTTTTTTTCAAGTTGCTACAGAGTAACAAGCATTTTTACATTACTACGAATTACATTTATTTATATACTTAACTAACTTTTTATTTTTTTCTTCTTGAAATTCTACTTACTCCCTTGTTTCTACTTTCATACCTGTTGAATATTTTTACCACTTCTATATTGGTTTCCTCCCTATTAATTTAACGAGAATCGTAACCCAGATCCTTTAATTTTTATGTGAATCTACAAATTTTGAGGAAATTTAAACACGCGCGTGTGCCAAATTTGAGGCACACGATCTCAATTAATATTGATTTTTCCCAAATACCTAACTTCGTGAACATTAAACAAATCAGATTACTCATCTTTACGAAATGAGGAACATCAGAAATGCAATGGATCAGAGATGAGGACACAGATGTTCCTCATTTCTGATTTTCTAAATTCTACGAATTACATGTCAACAACGTGAGGAAATTTAGTTATTTAATGCCCATAAGCTATTTCTATATTTTACATCCTCCTGTTTTTATAATTCTTTGATATATTTATATTCCTTAACGCTTTTCCTTTTTAGATAAATGCAATCCTACAGGTTTTATATATTTATATACTGAGTCGTTCTAAACTTAATTAATGTTAAAATCTCTCAAAACAATAAACCTTATCCCTCAATTGATACTCATCTTTACATTATAGTACCTAGAATTAAGATTTAACAAGTATATCAGAAGCGTGGCTTCTGCCGTCTTCGCCTTTCAAATGGTAAGTATTATTACCTCATAGAAGTCTTAATTGGCTACACCACTAATTTGATTTTGTTTTCAGATGATTTACATGGCCATAGTACTTTACGCCCCTTCTCTAGCTCTGTCTCAAGGTAAGTGTAGTGGTTTGACGCTTTGCGTGACGTTTAGTGCATCCGGAGTTGTGACACGTTTTCCTGAACGAGGATTAAATTACTGGAAGCTTGCATAAGGATCAAAACACTGTAAACACCTCATTTCTTTTTTCAAACATTTCAGTTACAGGTATTGGTCTCTGGTTCGCTGTCTTGTCGACGGGTATTGTTTGCACATTTTACACCACAATCGTGAGTATCGTTGGATTTCCTTTATCATTTTGAGCAACTCCTTATACCGGGCCTTGTTTCTCTTCTTTAGGGAGGAATGAAAGCTGTAGTTTGGACCGATCTGGTTCAAGTTTTCATGATGTTCATTTCCATGTTTACCGTAGTAGCCAAAGGTGCCAATGACGTGGGAGGTATGAGACAAGTTTGGGAGACCAGCGTAAACGGAAAGAGGATCGAGTTTTTTAAGTAATTCTCTCAATTTAACCTAAATAACCGCCTTCACACTACGTTTACACAAGAAATATTTGTAGTTTCGACACAGATATCGGACAAAGACATACATTTTGGAATCTTCTAGTCGGAGGATACTTCATGTGGTTATCGACATATGGAGTCAATCAAGCTATGGTACAGCGATACCTCAGTCTACCTTCTCTCAAAGCTGCTCAGAAGTAAGTTGTATATCTTGGATATACTGTTTGAGACGTATTTTACGAATATAAATCTTTCAGAACTGTCTGGATCAATTTACCTGCTTTGACACTGCTGCTAACTTTGTGTGGTCTTTCTGGTCTGATTGTATACACAAAATATCACGACTGCGATCCGATATTAACGAAACAAGTTCAAGCACCCGATCAGGTAATTATTAAAATTATGCAATAAATTTATAATTTAAGTAATTACTGGTATTAAATCGTGTCAGTAAATAAACATAATGTGATATAAATACCCTAAAGAGCTTGTTCTAAGTGTTTAAGTGTGCATCGTTTCATCTAGAACAGAATCTAATTGGGTATCTGTATAGTGTACTATTTATATACAGTAGAAACCACCACCACGTTACCTGTCGATTGTAGCGCCGCGAAACTAGGTCTTAAACGGTAACATTACGTTAGATTTTGAGTAAATTCATTTACCTTCAAATACAGTAATTGCAATACAGTGTTTATAGTTTATGATAGTTTAAATACACGGTGCTTGATGTATCCAACAAACAAAGATTCATTAGAAAAATAGGTAACTGGTATACATTTTGGAATAAACGTGCAAATTATTTATTACAATAAACTAGAACAAATTACAATTAGAACAATTAGAAGAAAATGACTCTAATCTTAAGCATTTGCATTGATATTTTCTTCAGTTGTTCCCCCTCTTCGTTATGGATACTCTAGGAAATTTTCCAGGATTGCCCGGTCTCTTTGTTTCTGGAATTTTTAGTGGTGCTCTTAGGTATTGTACAAATGTTTTAGAAGTATTTAATTACGCGTGTCGTATTTCTTTTCTTAATCCTTTTACGATTATTATTCACAGCACTGTTTCTTCAGGAGTTAATTCTTTAGCAGCGGTTACTCTGGAAGATTTCATAAAAGCTTACTTCAAATTCGATTTAACGGAGAGTAAAGCGACTAAACTCACCAAAATATTAGGTAAATGTGTTAAGAATTTTTTTAAAAAAATAATATACTCGTTGTTCTTATTTATTTTATTAATGTATTACAGCTCTGGTATACGGTATAGTGGCCATTTTGTTAGTTATAGTGGCTCAATACATGGGAAATGTACTTCAGGTAAATGTCACACAGAGTAGTAAATACATTAAAATCAGTCATATTTATTGTTTATATTTTATCTCAAGGCTACTTTGAGTCTTTTTGGCATGATTGGTGGACCTCTACTAGGTTTGTTCACTTTAGGAATGTTTTTCCCATGGTCTAACAGCACGGTGAGTTAAGATTATGTTGCATAAAAACGGATTTATGGATAGTATCTATAGTAGAAGTTGGTCCTTTCTTTATTAACTTTCCACACTATTATATAAAACTAATATCCTTACATTACTTCCTTCTCAAGGGAGCAGCTACTGGATTAATAAGTGGATTAGCTGTTTCTTTCTGGATTGGGATTGGAGTGTTTATATACAAACCTTACTTTCCCAAGGCTCCTGTATCGATACAAGGGTGTTCAGAAGCTCTACTCAACGTCACTACTATCATTCGCAACAATACAACAACTGTGCGCACAAAGTAAGTGTTGATTTCAACAATTTATTCACTACTACGTCACAACGTGTTGCTAAAACTTATTGTTTTTTTCCCCCAAGCCAAGATATATTCCCTCTGTATAGAGTGTCATACGTTTGGTACAGCGTCATAGGGTGTCTCTGGTGTACTATAGTAGGATTAATAGTCAGTTTTTGTACAGGTTAGTCTAATAAAATTTCATATATTCGCTAGGTAATTTCTGAAAGTATGACAAGGATGACTGGCGTTTTGTCTGTTGAACTGTGAAAATAAATTTATTGTAAACAATGTATAAGATGTTTTTGTTGTTGTTACCACGTTTTAATGAAAAATAACAGATTAAAAAATAGTAAAAATATCTACAGAAATAAACTATTTACACGGTATTGTTTACAATGAAAATCAAGGTTATACAAGATAATATTTTTATTTTATCGAAGTACTTGGTGGATAAAGCGTGACAGACAGATTATCGACTGTGCAAACACGTGACTAAAACATTCTTCCATAATTTTTGTTACTGCAACCTTAGATAACAGGTAAATTCAGTAATAAGTTATTTATTTATCTTTCTTTTTAGTATATTTTTACGTACTAAAAGTATTTCACTCTCTCTCTCTCTGTGTACGTGTGTAACTGCAGTTCTATAGACAATATAGCTTCAAGAAAACAAATTATAACTGTACGAATGTATCCACTCGTATTTTCCTAGTATAAGGAAAGGTGAATAGCTTCTATATAGTGTTTTTTTTTCTTTCTAAAACCATAGGAGTTATATATATTTATGTGTTACTAAATAGCATTTCTCTTTTCTTTCAAAGGGTGTACACACACTTCTAATCAGTTACACATTCTAAACGAAGTATGTATGCCATAAAGATATAATATATAGGCTATATATAACGTTTGGACAATGATATTTATTAGTAATTCCTTCTTGATTATTTTAATTGAAGAAAAGACAAATGAATTACAATATCATTTAATGCAATAAATTTTCGGGTAATTAATGTTTTTATGAGTGTAAATGACTCCTCATTTACACTCATAAAAACATTAATTACCCGAAAATTTATTGTTTTGTATACAAATTAAGTTGTAAAATCGTATTTTAATGAATTACATAACCAAATCTTATGTTAATTATAAATATTTTCCAATTCTCCGTGTGGCATGTAAACAGACGATCACATATTAAACACTTCCAGAGAAATTCTGTATAATTTATAAACGTGTTTGTGTATAAATTGCAATTGTTGAATTATATAACAATCAAAATATTCTACTATTTATTATTTCGAGTGATTGCTCCCTTCTCACTTCTGGCATATTGGAGTTGTTCCAATATTCCAATTACATCTTACAAAAAACCATGAATCATTGAAAAATTCATCTTCGTGTATGGTCCCGAATTAATATAAATTTTTGGCATATTCTTATATTATATACGGAAGTAATCAACAGATTTTCTTAACAAAGTTTTAAAAAAAACGGAAAAAATAATGTCTTAATAGTCATTTCGCCGCCATCTTGTTTCTCAAAGCGATTGGTGATACCTTTATAACACTGTTGATTATTCCGTTTTATATGAATTCCATGTTGTACGAGTCATTCAAATTTTACAAATACGTGTGCCGGGCTGTGAACTGCTCACGTATTTGTAAAATCTAAGTGACTCGTACAACATGGAATTCATATAAAACGGAATAATCAACAGTGTTATAGGGGGGTCGACTGTATTTTGTTCTAAATATACGCCGTTTTTTTACATAGGTGCGAAGAAACCCGAAGACGTATCTTGTAAACTTCTTTCTCCACCTATTGTCGACCTTTACAAGTTCCTACCTCTTCCAATAAGACCGAAATTTCAACAAAAAGTAAGTCTACTCTAATGTTTTCCCTTCTGAGAATACTTACTCTAGCTGTCTTTCTTGTATGCGACACACGCACCGAACGTGAACTACAATTAATGAGACGATCTGGTATTGTGTCGAGAGTTTACGAGTTTTTATCGAGTGGAAAATTAGTAGCTTGCAAATAATAGATAATGTTAAAGTACTGTATTTTAATAGAGGAATTGAGACATGAAATATGTGGCGAGTAATGGCTAAACGTATGGAAAAAGGAGCCTTTTATACAGTAAAATAGCTTTAAAAACTGGGAATAAACGTTTTTTGCTGGGAAAATAATCAAAAAGGAAACGTTTTAAGCGAGTTTAAAACGAAATTCTCGTATTAAATAAGTAAAAAAAGGTACTTTTTTAAAAGAAAATAAGTCATTATTCTGCAGGAATCAAACAGGTTTTTGTATTTTAATGAGAGTATAACAATACTAATATATAGTGTACGAGCATTAAAAATAGGATTTTATGTTAGTAAAAAATAATAATGTGTTTCTTTAACTGTTTTATAATTAAAAATACAATTTTTGGGTGGTTTTAAAGTGCAAAATTGCCATTTTAGAGCCTTTTATAAGTTAATAAATTGTAGTAAATAATAAGAAAAAAAAAAAAGCTTTAAAAGTATATTTTTACGTGTTAAAGACTTGTTTAACTCGTAACAGGATGAACTGAATGAAAAAACAAAGTTTAAAATATCGTAATTTTTTTTTCTTTTCTTTCTAACAATAACCGAAACACAATTACTCGCCTCCTATTTATGGATTACAAATTCCAAAAATAACACTAAACTCTAATGAATTAAAAAGAAAAGTCAGTTTTTTCTGACGTCATTACACCTCGGTGACCCGTAGAATACGGCTTTTGACGTGACGTCACAATTAAAAGCCCGTTTACGTCACTCATTACAGGAAGACGATGATTACAAGGATCGTAATGGCATATCCAACAGTGGTTTCGTCACAAACGAAGACGACGTCAAACACGAGAAGCAAACACGTTTGTAAGGTTACGTCAACCCCCGAATAGAGCAGTTCACGTAGAAGATTTGCACCCTTTTTTTCACCTCCAACTTCTTATTTAATGTTAAATAAAGCGCTTAATAATTATAGCCACCGGACTCGTTCTCTTACACGCAAAGTTAAATGTCCTAATGATGAATAAAAACCCGATTATACCTTTAACCCTTCTAGATAAGAACCTTCAATTGACCTCTACTAATTGTGATACGTTGGTGTTAGAATAAATAGGGGGTGCCACACCCGATTATCCGTGCTAATTAGCGAGTTAAGGCATGTGACGAGTAATTTTTTCTTAAAATTATACCTAAAGGTTTTACGCGTTACGCGAGAAACCGGATAAATTATGTCACACCTTGCCTTCTTCGCTATCACCATCTGTCGTCGGATAGAGGTACTAAAGTTGCTAGACCCGTCGGCTTTTTCTCAGGAAGTACCATCGGAGCGTCGCGGGTACTTAAAAGTTGCGACAGGTTTACGTTTAGTATCAAACCATGGTCGAGGTTGATGTGGCGCGCTTCGGTATCGTCGACTACGTGGTGTTCGTGGCCATGTTGTTGGTATCGGCTGCCATAGGAATCTACTATGCGTGCAGCGGAGACAAGCAAAAAACAACCAAAGAATTCCTCCTGGGTAACAGGAACATGAAAGTCTTCCCTGTAGCAATGTCCGTTTTAGCCAGTTTCCTGTCGGCCGTCACCATTCTCGGTGTACCTGCCGAGGTGTACCAGAATGGTACCATGTTCGTCGTGTGTTGTCTTGGCTTCTTGATGATGATACCCGCATCTGCTTACCTTTATCTTCCGGTCTTCTACAATCTGGGAGTCACCAGCGCTCACGAGGTAAGTCCCACCAGCGTAACAATACTGTATTTTTCTGTTATCGTCTTAACGGTTTGCGGTTTCTTCACGCTTTAACACCGTAACTGTTACGCTTATCTAATATTATTCCTTTTTTTTCCTCGCTAGATTACGTTAATATTAAAATATGGCTTTGAATTCCCTTCTCTTATATTCTTAGTGTTTAAAATGCCCCGTAATTAAATTTACAGGTTTTTAACAACTCGTGTAACAAGTCCTTCTCATAATTTTTCTCATAACTCACCTAATGATAGCGCGTGAGCATCTTTATTCTGATTCTGTGGGATGAAGGATCCGAGGATGATGGACCGTGATGAAGGATGTTCGTATTAAACAATTCCTCGATTAAGGCAATTTATGGACCCTTCTTTAGAAAGCCCAGGGCCTAAAGTTATGAGAATTGGATCATAATTGTCCTTGGAAGAATCGATAATATACACTTTGAAATGAAACTTTGACCACCAACATGGCTGGCAGGCTGTTTCATTTGTTTATATGAAAATACGAGGCTCATCTTACAAAATTTAATTAATATTATTTCAAAAATTACGTGTGAATACGAAGTTTTTTCGGTCTTTACCGGTTTAAAGTGTTCACGCGATAGTTTCAGAACTATTCTTTGATCGAAATGCCCTATTATAAGTGGCAAACTCGTACAAGTGTACAATACTATTATTAAATTATAGCATTTATCTAAATGTCCAACTGGAATTTCTTAAATTTTCCCGAAATTAGGAATTTCATAAACGATCTTCATCGCGCCAGTCATCGAATGTTTAGTAATTCACTCCATTATGTTGAATTCCCTATAAGGGAGGCAGCGAGGCTGACTTTATAGAAGGCAAATGATAAGACAGAACCGTACCGAGCGCGATATTTTTAAATTACTTACACACTAAAAAGTTCTGCTTCCTCCTTCCTCCATTCCAGAGAACGAAACGTTACGCAAACTTTTAACGATCGTGAAAACAGGAAGTTTTATTCCCTAACCGATATTGATACAAAGGGTGGAGTCGCCGTTACAAAATATTATATTAAGATCACGGAGTGATGGAGCAAAAATAAAACAAAACAAAAAAAAAGTGGATTTTTCCATCGTCTTCGACTAACCCCGACCTTGTCGATCATCCTCATTATTTTTGTTACTTTATACACAGAATGAACGGATGTAGTTTCAATAAAAATTTTATTCTTCGTGTCACGAAAGTTTTACGTCATTTCCCTCGATATTTCGCTATTAAATCAATAACAATCGTGTGTCGTAACGGATAATCACTTAAATAATTGACGATAGACCTTACATTTTCGTGTATAATCCAATGAATAGAAAGAATATTTCTTTTAGTTTCCTGTTGGCTGATGAAATTCCTAAACATTATCGAATTTTTTTTATCACTTAAAGTACAGAAAGATTTAATTCTAATCTGATCGTCCGTAATCCGATATTACCAGAAATTAAATATCTAGTAAAATATTTCTGCTACTTTTACCTTTAACTGTATCGAGTTTGGCTTTCACTTTTATTGCATTATCACTTTCACAGTTTTCACTTATTTTCCTCATCTAAAAACTGAAAAAAGCCGCTATTTTATATCGTTGTCTTTCATTATTGGAGTTAAGAAATGAAGCGTAAAACTTCAATTCCCTCAAAAATGCAATCGTAATTGTATTTGATTTGTTTTTCGGAAGTAGTAGCATTTTATTTCCGGTCCTTTCCGGAAATATGAACCGGAAATTAAATGCTACTACTTCCGAAATTGAAAGTAAGTGTTGCATTAGAAGTAAGGCACACAGTTCTTCCAGACTTCTGTATTCTCCACAAGAGCTTTTAGGCTATTGTTTTCTTACTACAAGAGTTGTCCTAAACTATTGTTTTCAATACAACCTATAGTTTTACACCCTTCATTGTATACAGTGTGTTAGAATCGCGGTTGTTAATGCATACCCGTAAATGGAGCTTCACTTTCATGAGCTCTATTATTGTGATGGTAACACGGAGCCGATAACGGCTCCGTGTTACCATCACATCACAATAATAGAAATAGTACAAGTAAATCAGACTGCTTTTTAATGACTTTCTACAGATAATTTCTTAATTTGAAAGTAAATTATTAATAATTCTCTTAAAATCTCCGATAGCGTAACACGAGAAATGAGCGATGGAATTTGTGTTCTTGTAAAGGGAAACCGCGATCGAATAACGTAACATTAAAATGTGGATAACGCGTAACTGGTTTTCTATATTTGCAGTATCTACAGCTACGCTTCAATCGAATACTGAGATCTATAGCATCTACCATATTTTCCCTAAACATGGTAAGTAAAACTATTCTATACTCGAATTTCTATATGACACTAGTAACACGCTGTTAATTTCCCTACAGCTGATGTATATGGCGATTGTCCTCTACGCTCCATCCTTGGCTCTCTCCCAAGGTAAGTTACTGCACTTGACACATTGACGTATAACTATACAAATTGCAAAATTCTCGTGTTTCCATCTGTTGGAGGGGGTGGTGAATTAATTCATCCTCGTTTCGACGAATTATTTCGACTGGAAAAAACGTTACGACAGCAGATATCGAATTCTTTCGTGACACTTTTTACAAAATACGCACACGCTAATTCTAGAACAAGGGGTCGAGTAGAACACATCTCGCTCCGTTTCGTGATACAGGTAGTTCCATCCTTGATAATGACCGCGTGAATTACTCTATCGTCGAATACACGAAAAATCCGTGTGGTTCCAACTCTCGTTAGTCACGTTACGATGGCAAAAAATTACGAAGATAACTAGACCATATTAGGTAACAAATAGACTATATCATATTCGTTTATCATTATTACACGTGGTTATTAATTACGACTCAATTATCATTAGATAGAATGCCTTTCGAGACAAATCACGCAATTTTAAACGCCGCCAGCCATCCCATCACTTTCTGGGACCGACAGGATCCTCTCTGCCACGTGATCTCTCGCACGGACACGCTCCACTTACCATAACTCGATCACAAATTAAGTTTCCTAACAACCCACACTTAACTTTCGATTAATTGATGTTTACGGACTCCATTTTTTAGGCATTCAGTTTCCTAATATCCCCGAATTCTTCAATTATTTATAACTTCCATAGATAATAATTGCGTAACTTCTTGGCAAACCGTGCAATTTATTGACAAAATATGTCCGTATTCGTGTGTGTAATTTGGATAAGCTGCGAGGTTTCTTTAAATTCTAACGAGCTATTCCGTGTCTACAAACTGTGCCATTTCTTAAACCTCCTCCCCCCTCGAAAACTATGCCACTATTTATAGAAATGGCTGGACAAGTTATGCTAATTAAGTAAAAACTAAGATTTTACTGTGTATAATTTCACGTGTTATAACTGAATTATTTTTACTTCCAGTTACTGGAATTGGTCTGTGGTTCGCAGTGTTATCCACTGGTCTAGTATGCACCTTCTACACAACAATAGTAAGTATGCAAAGAAAAGGATTTCTACTCGAATTTTCTGGGAAACAAAACCACGTAAGGACACGATACATTCACGATTTTCGTGACAATAATATTTTCTGAGAACTTACATATTTATGAGCTTTGAAAAATGAAACCTCTCCCTATTATCCGGTTGTAAATTTAGTTTCCTTACTAATTGATACTTTACCGTTTGTGGTATGACGAGTAACGAGACAGTTCTTTACCATAATTAAAAGGCTATTAAGGGAAAATTCCCCACACTCGGTAACAAGTGATTGTATTTCCTCGTCCAGACGTGAAAAAAAAAATGTTTGTTTCCTTGTATCAAACAAAGAAACGGTTTTTCCACGTGACGAGCAATTGTTTAATTTCAGGGTGGACTGAAAGCTGTGGTATGGACCGACCTGTTTCAGGTGATAATGATGTACTGTTCTATGATAGCCGTTGTTGCAAAGGGTGCAACCGATATCGGTGGGATGAGGCACGTCTTCAAAGTTAGTGCCGATTCGGGAAGAATAGAGCTATTCAAGTATGACGTTTTTCATTTATTTTTAGCATTGATGAATATTGATGTCACAGATCTTATCCTACGTTTCAGTTTCGATACAGACGTCACCACACGTCACACTGTATGGAACTTAGCCATCGGAGGATATTTTATGTGGGTTACCACTTACGGATGCAATCAAGCTATGATCCAGCGTTATGTGGCACTGCCCTCCCTCAAGGCTGCTCAGAAGTAGGTAATTTTCCTTCTTCCTTCCCTGAAAAATTTCCTTTCTTTATCAACATAATTATGAATTATCGAATGTAATTTTCTACTTCTCAAAGGACGATCTGGATCAATTTACCTGGATTAGCTCTGCTGACGTCATTAGCCTGTCTTGCCGGGTTGGTTATCTATGGCAAATATCATGGATGCGATCCTATGATGGTGAAAAGGGTCTCCGCTCCGGATCAGGTGAATATCGACGTCATTTAACCATCTCTACATCGAATTGCAGCCCTTCTAAAGCTTAATAAATTTCCGTTTTCAGTTATTTCCCTTATTTGTCATGGAGATATTAGGAGATTTTCCCGGAATTCCCGGACTCTTCGTATCCGGGGTCTTCAGTGGAGCGCTTAGCACAGTTTCCTCGGGTGTTAATTCCTTGGCGGCCATCACTTTAGAGGATCTGATCAAAACTTACATTAAACCCGACTTGTCTGAAATTTCGGCAACGAGACTTTCGAAAATTCTAGGTAATTACTGTTCATAATTTTAATCTGTCATCGCAATCACGTGTTCCACGTATTCTTAATTGTTATTTCTAGCTTTCTTGTATGGAATTGTAGCCATTCTTTTGGTTCTTGTGGCACGCCAAATGGGAAACATACTGAGTGTAAGTTAATTCACGTTCGCAATTCGACATTTAATTGAAGTAAAACTTAATTTAATTATCGTTGCAGGCTGCCATTAGTATTTTTGGTATGGTCGGAGGTCCTATGTTATCCATGTTCACAATGGGAATGTTCTTTCCTTGGATCAATTCGACGGTAAGTACACACTCATACTCGAAGAGTTATCTATACATTCAGCAGCATCCAAAATGCTATTATTCCAAACTATAGAAAAAGCATGAGGTAATGTGGGATTGTTGTTGTTCTTTGAGATAAATAGCAGCTCTTGAGGTGCCAACTCTTAGAATATTCTTCTGTAATTGCCTTCAAAACGGCCGAAAAATTTGGCCATCATTCTCAATAGAATGCTTTCATTCGTTCGCATAACTTTTAGTTGCGTGAAATTTTTGGTGTGTACACTGTTAACCTTCCTATACTAGAATCTCTCCTGAAACCATAGACAATAGAGAATTAGAAAGCTCTCACATAAATGATATCATAAACTTTACTTTTTAGGGCGCATTAGCAGGTGTGTTGGCCGGTTTGGGCATTTCCTTTTGGATGGGCATAGGCGCTTTCATTTACAAACCTTACTTTGAAAAGTTACCCGTTTCTGTGCAAGATTGTCTACCTCTATACTTGAACATTACTTCACAATCAAACTTCACTCAGCCAACCAGATCAACGATAAAGTAAGTGGCACTCAATTCGCTTTTCATAATCTTCCTCCTCCTATTCTAACAGCTATTTCTTGCAGCCAAGACATCTTCCCACTGTACAGAGTGTCATACATGTGGTACAGCGTTATCGGATGTATAGTAGCAGTAATAGTAGGGATTTTAGTAAGTTTCCTCACAGGGTACACAAAAGCAAAGGACTTGGACGTCAATTTATTGTCGCCCGTTGTCAGAGATATATTTTCTTCTCTACCTCGTTCAGTCAGGAAGAAATTGGGGATGGAGCGCTTCAAGAACGAAGTAAGATTAACTCATTGCCTCAATTCTTATCGATTTACCAAAGGTTTAATTTAACACGTAATCAAATTTCAGATTGTACCAGGTAAAGACCTTCAGGCAGAAGGAATCCATAATCGAGCCTTCGAAGACAGTATGGAGCTTTCCTCCAGGGAGAAGTCACCTAACGGGAATGTAGAGTGACTTTTATTATGTTTATAGAGTTTTTATGTACACAAATATTTGTAATTTAATCGGATTTGTTTTGTATGTATTAAAACTTGTATTTTATTTTTTTATCAACCCTATTTTAAACCCATTAACTCGAATACACATGGTATGTGTGCCCTTCTCGGCTGAACCTCTAGTGCTGTCGTTTATTCGCCTCAAATGGAACTAAACGGAAGTACCTCGACTAACAATATACAAGTATACTGTATATATATAGTAATGAGATCTACCCACAAGCTCTAGTTAGAGTATTTGAAATTCACGTGATTTGGTGATAATGTCAAGTACAATGCAAAACTGTATATTTAGTAATTCATATACACCGAAAGGTTCTCCATTTAATGTTTATGTTGATGATCCGTTTACGAGTATTCACCCTTTATCTCATATTTTAGGAACTGTTAATATTGAAAAAGCAGAATTCAGAGAGGAAAATGATCCAAAAATATATTTTAGAAAGAAAAGATGGTTTATTTAATCTAAAAATAAATAATCCTCAAAAAAGATTGACAACGAGTTAACTTGGATCAGCATCCAAGAGCGCGCAACCTTCCAGAGATGGTAAATTAAAGTGTGTATTGGTGGAAGAGGAATACTCCTCTAGGCACAACTTCTCTTCACACGGGGAAGGGGCATCCAGAAGAGATCCACAATTCTCTTCTGCGGCCGCCAAAGCCAATTTCACTACATCAGTTTCGTTGGATAGAGGTTCCTGAGATGCCAAACAGGCCAAATGCTGACTGTGGCAAAAGTGGCTCCAATCGATGCTGATGTTGCCAGGAAGATAAACGTTGGATAAGGGGAAAGTAAAAGTAGTGGATGAAGGTTGATCCACTAAAAGAGCGGGAAGATCCATTTGGTGAGTCGACAACGCGCCTGAAAATATGCCATTGTTAAAATCGTCCACTGTGAAAGACACCACGCGTATGGGAAACTTACTTTCTACTTCTTGAAGTAAATCCGTATCACAAGAAGAATTCAGTAATGCCTCGGTTACTTCCGCACCCTCCTGTGAAAACTGATGCTTATTGACTAATCTCTCTTGCTTTCTCCATTTTGCTCTTCGGTTCTGAAACCAAACCTTTAAGAAGAATGTATAAATTTGTAATCTAGTTAAAACCATTGCATCTCGATACAGATATAATAGAATATACCTGCACTCTTGCTTCAGTCAGATCGATCTTCAAAGCCAATTCTTCACGATAGAAGACGTCTGGATAATGAGTTTTCTGAAATGCCCTCTCCAGTTCCTCCAACTGATAACTTGTAAAAGTGGTTCTGTATCTTCTCTGTTTTCTCTTTCCACTGCTGGTTGATGGGCTAAAAGAGAGACATCTCTCAATATCTAAGCTCCTCTATTTATGATTCAGTTATAAAACTTACCTTTCCGAGTTATATACTTCTACTGTTTGAGAATCTTCACGTTTTTCATCAACAGAAGATTGCTTATCCGTTTCTACGGCGGATTGAAAGCTACATAACTCGTTATTCAATGAGGAAGCAATGTCAGAAAAGTCTACAAAAATGTTTATAAATTTCGGTAAAAATAGTAAAAAAAAATAAAAACATGGTCGATGGTTATTTACATTTAATATACAATACAACTTTTTCACAAAGTAAAACCTTTCCTTTTGTTCTTCTCCTGTCGTTTTCCATCATCAGCATCATTAGATCCAACTCGCTAACATCAGCAGTCCATCAATTTTGATGGACTGCTGATATTAGCGAGTTGGATCTACAACCAACTACCAAGTTTTATCCACTCGGCCACTGGCAAGTCCAAATTTCGCGGATTCGCCCTTCTTTGCCGAGTGGCCTTCCGAGACAAAAAAATCTTTCGTAAAACAGGTATGGTCCTGTGGAAATTTCAGGAATTTGTTGATGTGTTTAACATCTCAGTAGGAGTAGATTCCCATAGAAAGTCCTCTTCCCACTAGGCAGATCGCACGCATTGCATTGCGGCATCCCATCAAAGCAAACCAGATAAACCTTTCTTCAATTCTTTGACATTTCACGTAATCAAAATAATTAATATTTAATAACACTAAATTATTTTTGTACAACGTATAAAAATACTGAGTAGAAACGAAATCCTCAACTTGCAGCATATGAAAAAACATCAAAAATCAACTACAGTCGACCCCCCTATAACGTGGGTTTCTCCTATAACGGAAATTCCTGTAACATAGCGAAAAAATTGTAGCAGTATTCGTATAAAGTGACTCGCAAAACGTCGTCGCCGACTCCTGTCGCGACAAGATTGGTCGAATCTGGAACAATAGTGGACGAGCAGCCGAACTACTTTCCGCCGCCCAGCGCCACGCTACGGAGAGTTTAGGCGGCTAAATTCAATTTGCTATCGTCTGTACAGCATTAATATATAATTATATGTACAGTACTTAATTTATATATAATTATATATAAATTAATTACTGTATGTATAATTATATATTAACTTAATTTATTGTAACTTTATTATAATTATATATATACTTTCCGTCATCTAGCGCCACGCTACCGAGAGTTTAGGCTAGTAAGTTGAGTTTATTATCGTCTGTACAGTATGAAAATTAGGTACCGTAAGTCTAATACAGCACTAATTTTATACAATTCTTGTGAACGAAACATTTCTTATTCAACGGCCATAAAAATTATTTATATTAATGATGTCTCCAAAGTTCAAGTTATTTTTCTGCGAAAAATTCGTTATCAGAAATCGCGGCCGCCATTTCGTGCGCTGTTCCACGACGAAAACCAGCTTGAGCAACGGCGTAGTCGAACGGTGCACACTCGGTAAGTAATCCTACAATTTTTTGTTTATAGCGTAGTTTATACGGATTATTCCCAAAAAAAATTATACGTGTTTTGGAAATGTTGAGTGGAATTAGTCTAGAATCGGTTAATTTTATAGAAGAAAACCTTTCAAACAGCCTTAGTCCGTAAACTTCACACGTGTCGGGCTGCGATTGGCTCATGTACTTAATGATTCCTACTACGTAAAATTCGAATAACGTGGAACGTATCTAAGCGTTATAGGGGGGGGTCTACTGTACTGATAATTATTGATGGGCTTTTGTCAGTTATACTGAAACATTTTAGAACAAAATTAAGCAAATTTATACATAAAACATTTTAGAGCAAATTAAGGATCTGGAAATCTTTCGTGTCTTCTGTGCACAACATTTGTAACTCAACAGCTAGAAAACTGTGGCATTAAGTTTCGATTTTTCCTTTCATTTTCTACCTCCTCTCTCAAATTCACGGACTCAACATGTTTTCTAGTAAAACTTTTATTATTTCAGTATAACAACATAGCTTTATATTAGAAGGAAACTAAATTATTTCGTCATCAATAGTCGAGCGGATAACCCCACTAACAGGCTAGTCGAGTGCAACTTTTCTTCACCCGAATAGGGCCAATTTCTCACACCCAAAAAGTCCTACGACAGGCATCTTCTATGGGTAGATCTCCCACGTGTCGAGCTGCCTTATACCATCTATCTAACACACGCTTTAACGGGAATAGGAATATAATTAGGAAAATGGCACCGTGTGATAAAGTGTAAGCAAATTTCCTGGTGAGAGGGGACCACTGTACTTTGTTTAAACACATCACACAATAACGAAATTTCTTACGAACACGAGAAAACACCCTACCTTTGAAATAACAAGGGGGTTCCTGGTAATGGGTGAAGGTTTTCCGCTAGAAAAAATAAATGGCCGAAAATTTCGAATCGTTTTCCGAATGCGGAATCAACCGAGGATTGCTCTTAATTTAAATGAACTTTGGAAACCAAACAAGCGTCGTCATAGAGACCAATATATGAGGTATCCATGGCAACTACCACTTCTTAATTAAATTTCCTTCTTTGCTGAACAAATTGAGTTAGCTGCGTTAAATGTGGATAGGAGAACGGGTGGAAACCCTCTTTAACGCTAGGCAGGTAAGAAGAGTGCGCGTGTTTCTAACCGTTACAAAGGGCTAAAATTTCTTAAATCGGTAGAAAGTACACGTCAGAGATTACTCACTCAAGTATTTGCCTCCTTGAAAGCCCAATTGATCCGCTTGATCCAGGAAGGAGAAGGTGTTCTCTGCAGAATTCTGCAAGAAGGATAACGTGTTGGAATCGGAAGGGTCCTCGTTATCGTTTTCGTTCATGGCGATCGTTTCAACTTATCCCCCGTAAAACTTTAAACACCGAAACTCGGGTAGATGACGTAGATCCCTGTTGTAGGGCTTCCCTTCATTTTCTGCCTACTTCGTACGTTATGCGGTTACTAAAGATGCATTTTTTTCGTCATTTTTCACCTCTAAACGAGAATGAAGTCGAATCCTTTCATATTTCCGCGTAAAAAAACGGCCAAAAAGAAAAGGGGAAAACTTCGTTATTGCGCGACTCTCCTCCGGAGTGATCTACGACGAATAACCCGCTTTTAACGCCTGTACCAACGATTTTGCGCGTAACAAAGCTGTGTTTTTTTCTAATTAAAATGTATTTTGTTCAAATTAATATTGTGTTTATATTGATTTTTCATCGGCTTAATGGCAACGCATCCTTTCAAACGTAACGTTATCTGGCAATCGATAGTATAGAGGAGAAGCCAACCAATAGGATGATGTATGCCACTTTTTTGGCTTCTTTCTACTTCTTTAACTTTACGAATTGCTTAAAATTAGCTTTTTTTTGAAAGTGTTTCAACTGCAAAAAGTTGCATAAAATAACAAGCCAAATCTGTTGTACTTGCAACTAATTAAATGCAAAAACTTTTCAGACTGATTTTCAAATATTAAAAATAAATTTAATTTTTTTTCCCATTGACTTAAAACAAATAAAATATATTAAAAGCTTTAAAATGTATATAAGTGTATATAACAAATGATTTCGTAACAAAATAAAATCAGTGATTCCGATGAGGTTTTTGATTAAAAGCTGCGAGTGATTAGGAAGGACGGGTATCAGGATTTTCCGCACTTTCGGTGGCTCTTTACGCACTCCGTGCTGCAGAATCTGCTGTCGTTATATTCGAAGGGAGTCTTGCCCGTGATGTCTACTCCGCACTGGAAACAGCGACTAAATGGTGACAGAGTAAGTTAGATTAAGACCGATACTAATGTAAAGTGAAGTGATTCGTACCTTAGAACGACCGTGGGTTGACCCGTCTGCGAAAGATGACCGAGGTAGCGTCTCTCGGCGGCCAGAGCTCTCTAAAATGTTTTCTGTTTAGCAATGTTACATTGTATATTCATATTTTTATAAAGTGAATGGTACCTTTTCTCTGTCACTGAGTGAAAGATATCTTTTCTTCTCTTCCTCTTCTAACTTCTTTTGCATTTCAACTGCCTTCTTTTCCTATAATTCAATAATCAAGTTAAAAATTTTAAATTTTATATAACAAGGATTATTCTTTTGCTTGATACAAGTCATATACATATACCTTCAGCCGCTCTTTTTTTAATTTTTGCTTTTCCTTCTTCTTCTCCAGGCGTTCCGCCATCATTTCTTCCGATAAAGGACTTGGAATCTGTAAATTAATTATTATACCATTTTAAACTGTTAGTTATAAATCTACAGTTGGTAAAAAGCAATGGGAATTTATCTACCTCTGCACTCTTGTAGTCAAATCTGTTGGGATTTTCGGCCATGAAACGACGGTACACATTCCTCATTTCACGATCATTAGATGCCATGTAAGGCGTTAATCCTCGTTTATCCCTACAAATATAATTAGAAGATATCATTATCTTCTTGCTATAAGATCTCTTGCTACGATAGATAATAAATTTTACCTCAATGTAGGATTGGCTCCACACTCCATTAACATCTTGACTACTCCTTGATGTCCCTCTTTTGTGGCAACGTGAAGAAGCGTAGCACCTCCGTCACTTATCACTTCGTTCAGCACGTCGACAGTTAACAACGGAGAATTAAATTCGCCTCCCGTTCCACTCTTGTTACGCCTTTTACTAGGTTTTGAACTAGATAAATCCATATTTAAAATTCTATTTGGCTTTGGATTGCCATCTTGAACTGGTGAGAAATCCAGTTTCATTTCTTTATCATCATTAACAGAAAAATAAACTTTTGTCTCATCCTGCTTCAAACTTTCATTTGAATTGTATTCAATTTCAATATCTGAAGTACTATTGTCATGCATTCTGGGTTCTTCGGTCTGAACTTTGTCACAATTCCTTAAAGTAATACTGTTTTGACTAGAATTACACTTATCATTAAGATCTTCCTTCTTTGTATCCACTGGTAACATTCTACTTTTCAAAATATTTAACAGTTTTTCTAGTTCTTGTACATCGCCTGTCTGACAAGCAGTGTACAGTGCACTCTTCATGAGATAGTTTTCTTCACCTATAAATTTATGACAATTAAAATAATATGAGAATATTATATTAATATTAATTTTACTAGAGATCTGATTACATATTGCTTGCTGCATCATCTTAAAGTGTTTTTATTTACAGATACTAAAAATTTCTATTCATACTTCCATTCTAGTTATATTCGTAGCGGCTTCTTGTACTGAAATTAATAGGTAAATTTGTAATTTATGTTACAAAATAATACATATGTATATGGTGTTGCTACAACTAAATATCCCATTATTCAATCAACATTTAAAAACAATTTGTTCATCAATGTTCAATGTTTATAAATCAGCTGTAGAATGCCGAGTAAATTCCAAACTTTCAAATGAAACCCTATCAAAATGTCAATATTAGTGTGTTTATAAAGTTCTAATGCACAAAAACTACATTTTTTATGGTGTCTAGTCACATATCTCCAACCATCTTAGCAATATCATTCTCTACATCTTAATCTGTGTTTTTGTTGTTTGTTTGTTTTGAAAACACTTAAAAAGTGTGATGACAGATTGAAAATCTGGTAGCTTCAAATGACAGTATCAAACTACATATGAGAAGTATCATAGAGGATCAATTACAGTCGGTTATTGAACACACTGTTCATGCACTTTCTGATTCTCGCACATATCTGACAGGTTTTGATATTTATCATGTCTCGCCTCTTCTCGCCACATATTCTCGCTCTCTCGGAAAATTCGCTCGCTCGCATCTGCATAGTCGCACCCTTAAGGTCTCTGTATAGTATGAATGCCTTGTACAAATAAAATGCTTGCTGCTTATAGTGCCAAAAGTACCAAGTTTTGGAACTAATTATTTTTTACACAAATGTTACCATTTCAATCTGACTTCACTTGGACTACTAAATATCTCCATGGAGAGTGTTGAATAGGTGTACTTTAATTTGGTATAGAAAGAAATATTAATTTAAATAACTGAACTAAGTTCAAAAATGTAAGATGTATCTATAATTTTGATTAACACTATACTATATACGATGGTCCAGAAGTCAGTTAACATTTTGTTTCACACACTTACAAATACGAATCCTCCTCCAAATTTGTTAGTGAAATTTTTATAGGAACAAGAATAATCTCATTTAATAAAATTTTTTTTAAACTTTGTATTACTTTATACAAAGTTTAAAATAAAAGTTTATACAAAAACTTATACTAAAAGTTTATACTTTGTATTACTCTATACAAAGTTTAAAAAGTAGTTGAATACAATGGCAATTTACTCTTTATAACATTTAACCAAGTTTTGGACCATCCAGCAAATTGGAAACATGTTTTGCTTTACTTTCTGGCAATTTCTTTTCAATGCTTATAGAACTGGCATCTTTAGAGAACAATTATTAAATTAGCAACAATTACGAAACTTTAAATATAGTACTTACTTAAAACATCCATAGCCGGATCTTGTTGTCGTTTCGTAAGAGAATTCTTCCTAGATTTATGCTTTCTTCGCTTTGGTACCGTCATTTCTTTTAGATCTGACGTTGTAATCATTTCTTCTACCAACTGAAATTCCATGCTGTTATCCAAATCTGACAGTTTGCTATCACTTAATTCTGACTTTTCTGCAAATTTAATTATAGTTAATTTGCATAAAACCTATTATAAAATAATAAAATATTAAATAATTATACAAACCTTCTGCAAGAACAATCCCTTCTGTTTTATATTTATAACCTTCTTTTTTATTTGTTGCAGGTTTCCTGAATCTCTGTTTTCCACTCTTCGAGTTTTCGGAGTCCTGAATTTTATCCAGATTTCCACAATTCAGAGACAAGTCTGAAGATTTCTTTTTAACTTTCTTTGAGCCTAAATACACTTTGGGTGATTTTGGAATTTGTTTATCCTCTTCTGAAACATCTCCTGTACAATTTTCAAAATTATAAGTCAATTTCTTCAAACCAGTTAATGCAATATAAAAAAGTCGACTTACCAAAGCATTCAAGCGTCGATAACAATCTGTAAACTCTCTGCACTTCCTTAAAAGTGGCCCTTCTGGTCGGAAATGGGATGTTTCTTAAACGGCAGTCATCTTTCTTAAAAGGCGGATTCTTTCCTCTAAAGAGAGTGACCCTGTTGAAACTAGGGGCGCGATAGAATATGCAACTGCACTTCTGTAAATCAGTGTTCCAACTTTGCAACAAATCCTGAATTTCCTGAATAAAGTTTTTTCATATATTAAAAATTAATTTCTCATCTCAAAATGAATACTTGGTTACCATAAAATATACTGAGAAAATATCTACTTTCACTAAAGATGCCTCATTATGTCTGCGAAGAGATGCGCCCGCTGACTTCGGCTGACTGCCTCCGTGCTTTCCGTCCCTAGAGCTCTGGGCACTTCCCTGTTTTGCTCTCACCGTGTAGCGATGAAAAGTTTTGTGCAGTATTATTTCGGATCTGAAGTGATATTATCACATTTGAATTTCTTCGTAGACTGATCGATGCATATTTTACTGAACTTACTGATTGTATACGGCAGCAGCAAAATGGCCCCCTCCGATCAAAATAATGGCCCAATACATTTGATTGGGGATAGCCGTTACCATGTTTAACAAATCCCGTTGATTTTTTGGAACATTCTGCAAGAGAATTTTAATCGTTAGTATATAATTTATCCTCAAAATTACACAATGAATATTTATTATGCTATTTACTGTCAAGGATATTTTTGGCACATATATTAAACATTAAAATAAAGAAAATTTGAAGCATTATTCCATTCTCTACTAGCCAAATTGTAGCTTGAATGTAGAGTATACTATTTTATGCTATTACACAAAAGTATATTAATTCCAAAATAGTATGTGACAGCAGACTGTCAAGCATTTATATCATACTTGCCAGGACCCTTAGATAAACTGGATACAACTAGCATTCAAAACAGCAAGAACAACCTTCAAACTTTTATAATGTTTATATAAAAATATTTAAATGTATCTAAAACACACCATTATTACCTGTTTCCCATGTACTACGCATCTATACAAAGCAATAATTTTGTGAAACTGGTTTCTAAAATACAGTTTCGGTTGTAATCGAGACTGCGTGACACTATTCTTGTCCGGACGTTCGGAATCGTCTGTTTCCGTATCAGTCGAAGTTACACTCGCCGACCTCTCACGTCGCATGGGAGAATTGATACAATGAGGGAGAACAGAGAGTCTCCTCCGTTGAGGACTGCTGTAGACATCGCTGCTGCTGGTATCGCCGTCGGACTTTTCGGCATCATCACTATCCGATCCCGACAGACTCGATATATTTCCTACGTTTGTTTATAAGCATTGTTACTCTTGAATTTTATTATATAAAATTCTATAAATTATAAAATACCAACCAGAAACTTCTACAAACTTCTCTTCAGAGATNATATATACTTTTTATTATATTTGTATGTACAAGTTACAGTTAATGAGAAAAATATGCTCTTACATCTCTCTCACAAGTTTGATATATTATTCCCACATTGCCTATGATTATCATAGAAGCAATATCAGTTATATTATATGAAAGTTTTTTTTATAGATCCTTTATTACTTGAAATTAATACTTAAAATATAACAAGTAATTAAACAAATCATTGAAAAAACTAAAAATTATTTTAAAAATGGAATTACTTTTTTCCAAATTTCTAAGTTTAATTCACCCTCACAAAATATTTTATTTAATATTCTGTATAGATAATTTCTCGGATGCAGGAGCAGGGAAGGGATGGGCAACATTTTTAAGTGTGTGCACCAACATTTGTGGCTCTGAAGTATTTACATCAGCAATCTGAAATGTTCTAGATTCTATTAAATTCATACAACCTGCATCCTTTTAATACTAACCAATCTGCTGAAATTTTATTTTTAGACTAAATAATAAACCAAAACAAAGTTATTTGACAAGCTGGAGGTGGTTACACTGCCATCTTGCAATAAATTTAATAATTATAAATGAAATTGATTAAATTTAATTTAATTTAGAATATTCTGAAAGNAATCGCTGTCTTGTAGACAGCGATTAGAAACAAGTTATTTGACCTATTTTCTAGACTCACTCGACCATTTCTGACGTCACGAAGAAATAATCCGATTGGCCGAACGACTCCTAAAACAGGGGAGTAATAGCGAAGTAAGTAAGAGCCAATGTAAACGTCGTTTAATGTAAACTCTGTCTCTGCAATCGGCCGTTAAAGATATGATAAACACAATTTAAGCATTGTTTATTTGTTTTTTGAAACGTGTTGTACTATATTTAATATTCTCAAACAATTTAAGCATATAAAAATGCATTTTAAAGATATACAATTTGAGAAAATATAACACAAACATTTAAAACATTAAAAGTATTGCAATACTCTAGCCCACACCCATGTTGCTACCTGTCAAAGTCCACCTATCAGACAACAGAAGATATTTATTAAAAATTAATCACATTCAATTTTAATAAATATTTTTCATGTTTACAAATCAATGATTAAAATAACAGTAAAACTTATACAAATAGAAAAATGTAATTTAAGCCAGAAATTGCATATATGCTTCTGATGAGATTCAGACTATATATTTCACATTATTTTAACCATTAAATAATTAACTGCTTGGAAAATTATATCTAGGTATATAAAATATTAAAAAGTGAACTCATAGATATGTAAAAAAAACTTATTTTATCACAGATGAAACTGTAAATAGAGTGAACACATTACAAATTATGGTTAATTTACCAACAATATTTACTGGTGGCATTTGCATACATATTATGAATGTTGTCAATTCACTACTTACAACATTATACCTGTTTACAATAAGGTCTCTCAACTACCTAACCATCCCGTCAAAATGTAGGGAATAGGGACGCGGATGAGACAGCTGGACGGCCAAAACAGTTAAGGCGTCGGCCTACCACTCCGGGGATCCGGGAACAAATTTGGACGAGTCAAAAAAATCCCCAAAAAATTTTTCATGGACGGTTCATTCAGATATGTCAAGTCCGAATCTCTCGCCATCCCACCGCTGCAATTTTCGCACCAGTGGCAACGAGTACAATTAAAACAGACTCTCATAATGACTAAAGAGGGAGAGACAAAAAAGGAAAAAATAATGGAAATGACAATAATTCAAAATTACAATTAGCAATATAAACTTCTCACGATGAAAAAGAAACAACGTTTGGAGAATTTCCAAACAACTTTTAAAAAATAACCGAAATTCCATAGAGTCCAAAATTTCAAATAGTTTTTATTATTGCGAGTATGATACCAAATTACAGTTTCATATCTAATGGAGATGAATCCTTCATCAGATCATCTTACCATCCAAACAATACTTCACTTCTCCACCTTTATGCAATCTTTACTCAAGACATATTTGATTAAATTAACTTTCTATTTAATTTGTCACACTATCTTATAAGAATAAACAATCCAAAGTTTTATGTACAGTACAGAATATTAAATCTATCAATGTCTTGTTGCTATTTGGTTGCATTCTTCGATACCATTATCCATTATGCAATCAAAATTATCCAATCTTTGAACAATTTGTTTAGAAGAATTTGTTCTTTTATATACATCATTCGACGTAAGGAATTTTATATTATTTGAAAAAATAAGATAATCTGTGAACATATCCACGTCAAATTATCAGATTAAGAAACAATTTCTAATTGCATAATAATGCTCAATAAGCTAATAAAACCACGTGTTCATCATATAACATCCGAGATTATTGTAATTATCATCTAAATTAGATTTATATTGTTTAAGATTTTAATTTTAGAGAGAACGAAGCAATATTCCACAGAAACAATTACTTCGATTTAATTAATAATAATAAAATTAACGTACCAAAGCCAGAAACCGTTCACAGATGTAACTTCTCACGATGGTGCAATAGAGTACTTTCCTGGCTCTGCCTCGGAAAATCGCCACCAGGGGCGCGTCTGGATTCCTAATACCAATTTAAATTGAATTAAAAATTAAAATAAAATCGAACGTACAAAATATGTATTAATTTTAACTGTAAATTATTTAATATTTTTTAAGTATAAAATAAATTTAATTGCTAGTTTCTGGCATTCTCGTATAATCTTTATTTTATATGCATCACGATTTAAGCATTAAATTGGGGAAATTTCTTTTCAAATTATTTAATCATACATATTCGAGTTGAGTGATTAAATTTTAATAGCATCGGCGTGCCATTGTGATATATAATTTTTATTATTTTTAAATTATTTCTGTCTGCTTGGTCATAGTTTGTTTACATACCAACCGCTACTCGCCTCTGGCGCTTTAATACACGTCATTAGAATTTTTGATGACATCACTATGGCTGAGTAACCATTTTGTTGTCGTATCGATCATGCGTTACAAAAAATTCCCGAACAAACATGAATACAATAACATGATAACTCGATGTACACATTTTAGGGCGTAGCTGCTTATTTAACTCAAAAATACCGGAATTAATATTTAAATGTCACCAACTTAAACCGTAAACAATCAGAAATTATTCTTATATAAGCTTAAATTATTATTCACTAGCGTTATTAATCAAATATGTATCGTCATAATCAGTGGCGCGTTAGAGCTTCATGGGGCCCAGACGAATTTCAATTATCAACTTCACAGTATTGACTCATCGTTTTTCGGGAGAAACTTTCTTACAAAGCATTGTTGGGGTCCTCGGGCAATTTCCCGTGGGATAACGCGCCACTGTTTATATTTTCCGTGTTTTATATCAAAAATTAATATTTCGTGGTACTCTCGCTGTTATATATAACAAAGGGAAAGTCACGCAACTCGTTGTTATACTTAAAGGGTACAAAATAGATAAAATTCATTAATTTTTTAAAAGTAAGCAACGAAATATAAACTGAACATTAAGTAAATTTTCCTTTCAAGTTCGGTTTATACTTACAAAACACAGCAATAGTTTCTTCTTCCTGCAACCAGGGCAAACTTGGCGCATTTTCCAATTGCAGTACAAGTAGAATGGCCCAAAAGTCAATTAACCGAAATATATATTTTTTAATGCTCATAGCTGCAAATTATTCCATATTAAATAATCTTAAAAATACATCTAAGTTATTCGATAAATTTTTATCGTTAAAAAGGTAATGTTATTTTCGTATCTATGTAGGCCATATTCGATCAAAATGGCGACGTATAAGCGGAAATTCGCCACAGTCAGTTAATTAGGCTAATTAAGAATTACTTATTCGTTTTTTAATTAGAAATATATTATACAGTTTTATTGTGAAATTAAAACATTATTTTTTGAATTAAAACTGTTTATTAATAATTTAAAAATGGTTTTTGAACAAAGCGCCCCTCGTGATTATTTGAAACTTTTCGACATTTTTAACAATTAGAAGTACATTTACGACCCATTTCATATTACATTAATTTGTTAAAATACGCGTAAAATATTTATATATTTGTTAAATAATTAAATTTATTAAAGAAATACATTGGCATAATTTGTTGTCACAACGCTACATAACCTAATGTAACCTATCCCGTTCTTCATTAACCTAATTAATTAAAACGCATTAAGCCGGATTACGTTCATTTAGAATTCGATTAATAGACATCGGAGAGAATAAAGAACAATTTGTATTGCATAAATATTGAAATTAATCGCTTTTAATCCTTTATATATTTTATTTATACGTCGAAACGTTATTAAAGTGGAGAAATAAGAAGAAAAAAGGCAGAAGGACGAAAGCAGGTCACGCGTCACGATCGATAAACAGTTATGAGGTGGAAGTGTCGTGCGGAGAAGCCGTCTCTCGAATGCCCGAAACTGGAGGTAAATTAATTAATTTTGCCATTAAAATAGTGCTAAACTCTCGAGTGATGTTTACACGTTCGATAAAGGGCGTTAAGAGATAGAATTTTGATAAAAATAACGAAAAAACCGCCGCAGAATGTCAACATCTTAGGCCTACGAACTAACAGGTGGGCGGCAGGTAGTTGTACTCCTTTGGCAAATATAAAAAAATTAAGAAAAAAACTTAACTTCGCTTTCTATCGAGCGTGTAAACAATCGAAACGAAAGTAAAAATTGTTATAAAATATGATTTTTCCGTGATAAATGGCGCGCAAAACCATTTTAACTCAATTCCCCTCGGCATAATCGCTTAGTAAACACCCGATACATGCTCTTAAAATAGCACGAAAATGTCGGACTTGATAATAAATACCGTTGTTGTTAACTTGATTTTTATGCCAATATACAAAATCTTCAAATATATTCTAAGAAATACGTTCCATCTTGTTTAAATTACACACAATTCAAGTGTTTCCAACACGAAATATGATATATGCAACGTCTAACGGTATACTTGATTGAATATTTGATCTCGAGTTCAGTATGGATCATATTCGTGGATTTTTCGCAATAATTAGCTTTTCATTATTTAGAATGTAAAAAAAGTAAAGGAACTGTGTCTTTGAGTCCACGGTTTTTTGTTTCCATAAGATCTATTATTAGAAAGATGCGTTGGAATCGCCAGTTCTTACAATGAATTTCCTCAAACCCGTCTGGCATTCTGACCTTACTAACAATTGATAATTTATCTTAAGAAGTAAAATTAAAGAATAAGATTTCCTACCTACAATTCAAAGAAGCCAAGTTATAACTTAAGCTGTAATTCTTCTTGACCCTTGATTGTGAAGTGAACACGGGCCTGAGTTCTTCTCCAGAAAGCCCTATGGCACTGTACTTTGTAGTTATACGTTAAGGGCATAAAATTTAAAAAAAAAAATCGACTTTTCGTTGGAATCTGAACAATTTTACCAGCTTTAATAAGCATTTTGTTGTGTTCGTTCTCATCAACAGGTAAATAAAATGTCTGATGAACTCATATCTAATGAAGATACTGAAGATTACTCCGTTTTCGAGAATAAGAGCGGTCTGGCAGAAGACATGAAGTTTTTGGCAAGTATGCCCGAGCTGTGTGACGTAACGTTCTTGGTGGGTGAAACTAGGGAGCCAGTTTGTGCAGTAAAAGCCGTTTTGGCGGCGAGAAGCAGGTGAGTTTTTTGAAATTTATCTAAAAACTAAAGCCAATAAAATCTTTTCTAACGGGAAAACTTTGAATTAGGGTGTTTCACAAGATTCTGTACACTCAGCAAGTTGCTCCAAGAGAAATTCAATCTCGGAAGAGAGATTTTAGCAAGGAGACAAAATTGAAATTATTCCTGAAGCGCAGTAGTGAGCCTATTTTAAATGTACCTTTAACGCAGGTGGGTGAGGTCAATTATTTCGTTTAAGTCCAGTTTGGATGCTCTATGGCGTAACTTACTTATATAGGTGCCATTTAATGCGCACCAAACTTTGATTGTCGAAGAATTCGAGCCTGACGTCTTCCGGCAATTAATCGAGTATATACACACGGGATGTGTTACGTTGCAGGCAAGAACACTCCTGGGTATGATTCTTATTACTGTTTTACTCCTAAAGACCGTATTTTTTCACTGGTGTTTGTTTTTTTAAAGGATTGATGAATGCGGCTGATTACTATGGACTCGACGAGCTGAGAAGAGCATGTATGGGTTTCGTACAGTGTTGTATCAATGTGGATACAGTCTGCGCGCTTCTATCCTCGGCAGAGAAGTATATACAATATAAATGTACAAAATCACTGGTACAGAAGGTAAGCTATGTTCTAAATCAACCAATTTCTTGTGAATTAATAAATAAAGACAACTTTGACGCTTTGCAGGTTCTAGAGTTCGTAGATCTTCACGGTAATGAGGTTTTGGGATTAGGTAGTTTTGCCCTGTTGCCTCAACACGTCGTTAGACTGATACTATCGCGCGAGGAGTTGAAAGCCGATGAACTTACCAAATTTCAGGCGGCAGTCCATTGGAGTAAACGTTATTGCGACGTTGTCCCCAGTTCAGAATTGCGCGACGTCATGTCAAACTTTCTCGAGTGTATAGAGTTTTACAAGATCCCCGCAGGAGTTCTAATGCGAGAAGTTCACCCCCTTTCCGTAGTGCCGGATCACATTATCATGAACGCGCTGGCCTTCCAAGCAGATCCTTCCAGTGTGGACATGAACAAAATGGGCACACCTACAAGATTCAGGAGGACCTCGCTGATGTACCCATTGGCCAACGATGCCTGCAAAAGCCTTTACGATCAAGAGATGGCCTCCAAGGAACCCGCAGAAGGGGAGCGACGTAAGGGGAGAACCAGATTATATAAGAGAAGCAAGACGGTGGCCGAGAGTTGAACTTTCACTGCCTTTTTCCATGGATGAAATCTTATCCATTGCCTTCTGTGATTTTTCTCGTTGGAAGAGTGGAATTGATTTGCGTATATTTTCTTATCCATATTTACCGACGACGTGTGATCAGTTGGAGTATATTTTCTTCACTCCGATCGTTCTAATTTGTTAAAATATCTGTGACTAGTTTTATTCAGGTTGCTTTGTGAACGAGAATGTGTCATGTTTACATAATAAAGCATACGAAAAGACAACTCAGAGTGAACTTTGATAAACATTTTACATTATAGCATCTCTTCTTTAAGAATTTCCATAAGATAAACTCTTTTATATGAAATATTTATAGAATTCTTCAGGATGTGGTATTTAAATTTGTTACACTTGATCCTGGATCAAGCTGGCCATTCTAATTCAATGTTCAAGCCCTGTTCAAGATAACCATTGATCTTTAAACTACTGAATGTCACTATTAGTATCATTTCTTTATCTAAATTTAAAAACAATACTTTTTAAGAGTTAATACTATACTTATTTTGCTAATTTGATAGTTTAGTTTAAAAAAAAATGGCAAAGGATAGATTAACGCAATCATTCCTAAACAATAGAATAATTGTCCAAGTTACAAGAAAATCCGTTAATTTATTATAGAAAGGCAACATATTATATATTATATTTGGGGCCAATTTTGTCAATTACTTGCAGGCTTGAACTGTAGTAAAATGCAATGTTCAACTAATTAAGACTAGAACCTAATAAATCTGCCTGCTTCCCTAAAGCAGCAGCCAGATTTTCTGCTATTTTAGCAAAGGTGTCTGCAGCTTTGAGGATAATTTAAAAATAACTGGTTTTCTATGGAACACATATGCTAAATAATGATTTTTATAGGGTAACCCAGCTTACAATGACACTACAAAAGATTAACGGATTACAAACAGCATTTGACTCAAGCTGTTTGCATTACATTTTAATTAGGTTCGAATTTGGTAGGATGACAACTTACTATGTGCTCGTCTGATCTCTTGAATTAAGAGACATTATTATTAATAATGTCATTGTTAACGACTTGTCCTTTTAATCACTTTATAAAAATGTCTACTGTGAGACTAATTTATTTTCCTCAATACTGGAAATGTGTCATATAAGCCTGTTGCTGCTCTGTGTGATAGAGAAGATTATAAGGAAAGATATGTGATGACTAAACTACATAAAAAAATAAACCAAATACTTTAATGCTAATTCTATAAATAAATTTATTATCATTTACTAATGAACATAAAAATGTCGGATAACATATTTTAGGGACACTTTTTTAACATCGCAAAATATTAACCCAATATTATGTACTGTACATTTGTATATACTTTTCCATCCTCCTGAAATAACTTCAAAGTTTCTCTCTCACTGCCACAATAAACTACAAAAAAAAGAAAAAAATTTAAGCTAACTTTATGTAAGTTTGGTTTCAATACTTAATTTTATAAAATGGGTATAATTTACTTAATCAGAAAAGGGTAATAAAATTATCGTTTCCACACACACACATTATCAAATCCATAACATAATAGCGAGGTTGTGGCCGAAGTTTTCATCTCTGAAACCTGAACATCAAACGTCAAGCGCTGCTTACAAGATAGAGGAGCTCGATGTTCGACGTTCACATTTTAGAGATGAAAACTTCGGCTGCAACCTCTCTATTAATATTTGATACTAAACTTGAAAATCTGCGTTATTAAAACTTAACTAACTTACATTAAAACCCGATGATTGAGAGCAGCAAACTTAAGGCAGCATTGAATGATGATGACAGATTTGACCAACCACCCATTTTAATTGTGAAGATTAAAAGAGACAATTAGTGGCACCAGTTGTTGACATCTGCTACTTTTGTAAACTAGCTTTGACAGCTAAGCCAGAGCATGGACTTGATTGTCCAAAAATACTCGAGAAACTGACATTCAGTTTCTCGAGTATTTATTAATGAATTAGTGAGCTCAGATACACTGGATTTTCTGTATAAATTAAATATTAGATACTGATGATTACATTGAAAGACAGTAAAAATCTGACAAACGCATGTTTTTTGTACAGATTGTAATTTCAGAGTTGTCGTTATTAAAATTCCAACCCTCATATTAATTTGGCTCAACTTGGGTTTGTGAGCTGACATTTTCAATGATAACTGCATACAGGTCCCAAAATGTTAAAATAAATTTAAAAGCCAAACTAAGATGTACTGTACATTCATTTCTGACACTCAGCCTCATTTTGTTAACCTCATTAAAATCTTTAAACTGCAAAGTTTATGGAATCGTATTGTAAATATAAAAATTCACACTGCTTTTTTGGATAGCCAAATTTTTTATTATGCATAAAAAAGTTTAGTCTTTTTAGGATAGATTCAGTCACAGAAATTCTTGTAATAGAACAAGAAATGTTAAGTAATGAAAGAATCTAAATACAAATTAACACACAAATATTAAAATACTATTTAAATTAACGTAAACAAAATTTTGAAATACTTAAACTTCTCGTTTTAGAATGAGAGCTTAAAGCCTATTGTTTTAAGTATTGCAAGAGTAAACGTACCTTTTAGAAACAGACGTAAAATGTTCTCTTACTCAATTGCATAACAAATGGCAAACGCCTAACATAAAGTTTGGTGCCCACATTATTTATGTTTGAAACAATAATTGTTGTCAGATATTTGTCAGTAATGTAATTCTTTTACTTTAGTGAAAGCATAGACATGGTATTTATAAAAATGTGAGATAATTAATTCCTCAATGACCTTATTTTGAAGACTGTGAATGGCAACTGTATATCTAACTGAAGCCAAACAGTTGCCAAATTATATTGTTCTATATTACTAATACTACTATTAATAAAATGCTAAGTAATTTGGCATTAGAGGTAGGCATTAGGTGTAATCTCTTGCTAAATTTAATAATTATAAATAAATTAATATTTTAATAATTAATTTAGTAAGCACCTGTGTATCGTTATGTCTAAATTAATATGTTCTGGAAATGAGAATTGGACAAAGGTTCGGGTAGTGTAACTAGCAATATGATCACGTGGTAAATCAGATTAATAAAATATTCATTTAATTATAATTATTAAATTTAGCAAGAGATGACATCTAATACCTGCTTCTAGTGCCACATTACTTAGCATTTAATTAACAATAGTAGTAGTAATATAGCCCAATAAAATGAGGCAATCATTCGGCTTTAATATATAACTATTGGGTTTGGATGTTTATATTTATATATATCTAATTGTATTAAATGTTTGGTGAATATGTATTGTTAATATAGAAAGGGTGATAGCCCTATTAATCAAACACTGGAATGCAGCTTGTCATATATATATACAAGTGTCAAAGTATTATGCAAATGCTCCCAGACATAAAACTATAGAAATAAAAAAACGTTTTCTACATGCATCATTCTACATTTGTCAGAAGTGTTGTTCTATGTTCAACAGACTTTAAAACCTGAAAATGGAGATACAAGTCCCTGAAAATTTTTGTTCCACAGTGTAAATATTTCACATTACTGCTGGAGTTTGGGTTTATTATGTAAGTTGATACAACTAAGTGATAATGAAGAATCTAGAAAACGATAAACTTGCTAGTATGTTCGTTCAATGGTAAAATTAATACCAGTAGTCAAATGAGTAGAGAATCTAACTAGATCTACCCATTTAACTATTATTTCAATTAAGCCTTCTAAAATTGTCTATAAAAGTTTTGATCCTATACAAAACAACAGCTCAATAAATCTATATTACCCACTATACTTTTAAATGATTTAATATTTAAGTCTGCCACAGAACAAATTAAATTTCTAGCTATAACCATGTCCACTTTTAATTCTAATAGAAAAGAATAGATTGATACAGTCAAAAATGTCATCTTTATTTGGCTCAATTTCAAACAGAAGATGAAGATATAAATTGTATAACTGTTAGATTCTAATGTGACAGTCAACACACAAATTTCTTAGTGACCCTCCAAAATAACCTTAGTGCATTTTTCCTCCTAGAATGGTTTACAAGTTGAAAATAGAGGAAAGCGATCATCTTTGGTAATTATCTTCACTTTTGTTAAACTGTTATTCAATTCTATAACATATACAAAATTTTTGTAACTAAAACTAGCCTAATGAAAAAACTATTTTTACATATAATAAAACATTATACTACTTGAAAAAGAAGCATAAATTTCTATGTTTAAAACAAAAAATATATAATCAATGTGACATTTGTGAAAAAATATTATCTGAATATACAGCTTTATTTTTCAGTCAAATTAATTTGTAATTTTTTGCATTGTGTAGCTAACTTTTCTCATTTACCATGGATGTAGCTACCTGAATAAAGCAGTGGCCAGTTATATTAGACCTTGATCAATACACAAAATCAATTCTCACTTTTAAATTCCCAATTCCAGCTGCAACTTTCCAAGTCTTATATCTTTGGCTCCGATTCCTTTATAAAAGCTCATTAAAATTAATAATGGTAAATCTGTTAAAACAGTACCATGAGGTGTTTCATTATCATCATGTAAATCATCAGGCTTTTCTTTAGACTTAACTGTACAGTTTAAATATAAAAGTTTATATCAAAGTTGGAGCCAAGTTTAATCACTTGGACTTCAGTCAAAATACTCCAAAACCTTACTGTTAATATAAGAATTAATAAATCCTAGGAAGCAATTTTTAAAATCCGTCATGGATATCTTATTTAACTGTATACTCCATAAATTAATTTTAATTAAATCACAAAATAAACAGTTAACTTGTAATTGTCATATAAGCAATATCTGACGTATACATGAAAATCTAAAGGCAGGTTAATGATAAACACCATTACTATTGTTATGTAGATCTACATAACAATAGTAATATCCAAACTATCTACAGAAGTTTTATTATTGTTCCAAATTTAATATCTACATCATCATTAATACCATCTACATATTAGACTAACAATTTACTGTGTTCTATAGTGTTCTTCACACTACAAATTCACAGATTTATTGACAATACTATACCAAGATGTAAAATCACTGATAAATCTGTGAAAATATAATACTGAACTTGACAATGTTCTTCCATCATTTAACTGGATAGTATGCTTGTAATGTGTTCCCTTTATACTGACCTTTTCAAGATACAATGATTTTTTCAAATTTCAAATTCAAACTTATAAAATTGAATAATTTTAACAAGTAAGAGCAACCGAATCCAAAGTATGTGTGTTCAAATGTTATATCAATGTCAAAATCTTTAAAATTGTTTTGAAAGATTTTGATACTAGTGTATTCTAAAGAAAGGAATAAAGAATAGGTGTCAATGATGCAGACAAAATAAAACATAAGATAAAATAAATACAGATAAAAATAAGTATACTAAGCAAAGGTGACTGCAATTCAAACAGTTTTTCAAACAGTGAAAATGGTGCCACAATTTTTAAAATTACTGCAATTCAAATTTCTTTCGTAGATGTACTGTACAGTACATCTCCATCTGTTCCAATGCTCTTAAATCATCCCTCTCTCTGATCAGGAGGATGAAGACAGTGGCTTGAAGAAGTATCTGTACCTCTGGGTCTAATGTGTAGGTGGCTAAAGTTTTACTATGCAACTTCTTGTGTGTCAGCCTGTTTATGCAACCATATCTATGAAGGTTTCCGAAGATTTAATTGGACTATACCCAAGTCCATCAGAGCAGCAGGCTTACGCCTCACCACTCTTGCTGTCCAGCCATGAATATGTACAGGTATGTATTAAAATTAATTACAGCAATAACCAAATATAAATACATATACAGTAATAATTGCATAATAAAAACCATCTTACTTGAGTAATGTAATTGCAGGCATCCCAGGATCAGCTCCTCTCTTAAAACCTGCAATAAAAACATATTTTACTTCCAAAAACAAGTTATTACTGAAAAATAATTTTAGACTTCAAAAACATTATTTATATATACTTTTTATTATATTTGTATGTACAAGTTACAGTTAATGAGAATAATATGCTCTTACATCTCTCTCACAAGTTTGATATATTATTCCCACATTGCCTATGATTATCATAGAAGCAATATCAGTTATATTATATGAAAGTTTTTCTTATAGATCCTTTATTACTTGAAATTAATACTTAAAATATAACAAGTAATTAAACAAATCATTGAAAAAACTAAAAATTATTTTAAAAATGGAATTACTTTTTTCCAAATTTCTAAGTTTAATTCACCCTCACANTTAAGAAATTTTTACAGGTAAAAAAAAATCCTTGAACTTAAAACCAATTGTTCTGATGATAAATGTACAGCTCAGATGAGTTGAACTTTCATCAAATGACAATGCAAATTGTATATTTCACTATCAATTATATGTAATTAAAATCACTGACAACCAAGCTTTGAAGTTACAAACTTAGGTTTGTGGCATCACTTACAGTCTTTCTGTATTGATTTTAGAAATAAATATATGTCATATTTAATCAGATATCTGATGAAGTATACCACCTCAAACTCGATTCTTTAGAAATCTAGTTTGAAGTGCCATGCTTGACCCGATATCCAATTTAAATTGACTGGCAAATTATTTTCAAATCTTTCCTTAACAGCCCAGAATGAGTTCAATAGCTCAACTGATTCTACCTTATAATCCCTCAAATCTCATAAAATACTTATCAATTTTTAAGATTGTGCATAGAATTCAAAACATGTACAAAGTTTACACCCACCTGTTCACTTCTGTCTATAAAACTCGTGCTGCAGATGGAACACGCCATAGTCCGCGATACGCTAAGCGGCGACTGCACCGAAGCATTTTCTATACCTAAAAGATAGTGTCTGTGCTATAAACAAACTATTTTTAGTTTTCCTTTATAAAATTTGGTAATTACCATTTGCCACATTTTTCTGCAAGGAGTATAGTTCCCGTTCGACAACGGGCGTAAAATCCGCCAAACTCAATCCCGTTAACATCGTCGACATTTCTTCTACGTTGCTTAAAGAAAAGGTGGAATAATTGTTCAAATCCTTGTTTGCTTCTTTGTTTTCTTTCTTTGAGGCAACTGTTCCTTCGGCACATTCAGGATTCTCCATGGCTAGAAATTTTGAGAGAGACTTTTCAATTAATGCGCTATGTACTGATATAGCAAATAATAATAAAAAAGCCTCACTTATACATTTAAAGATATGATAAACACAATTTAAGCATTGTTTATTTGTTTTTTGAAACGTGTTGTACTATATTTAATATTCTCAAACAATTTAAGCATATAAAAATGCATTTTAAAGATATACAATTTGAGAAAATATAACACAAACATTTAAAACATTAAAAGTATTGCAATACTCTAGCCCACACCCATGTTGCTACCTGTCAAAGTCCACCTATCAGACAACAGAAGATATTTATTAAAAATTAATCACATTCAATTTTAATAAATATTTTTCATGTTTACAAATCAATGATTAAAATAACAGTAAAACTTATACAAATAGAAAAATGTAATTTAAGCCAGAAATTGCATATATGCTTCTGATGAGATTCAGACTATATATTTCACATTATTTTAACCATTAAATAATTAACTGCTTGGAAAATTATATCTAGGTATATAAAATATTAAAAAGTGAACTCATAGATATGTAAAAAAAACTTATTTTATCACAGATGAAACTGTAAATAGAGTGAACACATTACAAATTATGGTTAATTTACCAACAATATTTACTGGTGGCATTTGCATACATATTATGAATGTTGTCAATTCACTACTTACAACATTATACCTGTTTACAATAAGGTCTCTCAACTACCTAACCATCCCGTCAAAATGTAGGGAATAGGGACGCGGATGAGACAGCTGGACGGCCAAAACAGTTAAGGCGTCGGCCTACCACTCCGGGGATCCGGGAACAAATTTGGACGAGTCAAAAAAATCCCCAAAAAATTTTTCATGGACGGTTCATTCAGATATGTCAAGTCCGAATCTCTCGCCATCCCACCGCTGCAATTTTCGCACCAGTGGCAACGAGTACAATTAAAACAGACTCTCATAATGACTAAAGAGGGAGAGACAAAAAAGGAAAAATAATGGAAATGACAATAATTCAAAATTACAATTAGCAATATAAACTTCTCACGATGAAAAAGAAACAACGTTTGGAGAATTTCCAAACAACTTTTAAAAAATAACCGAAATTCCATAGAGTCCAAAATTTCAAATAGTTTTTATTATTGCGAGTATGATACCAAATTACAGTTTCATATCTAATGGAGATGAATCCTTCATCAGATCATCTTACCATCCAAACAATACTTCACTTCTCCACCTTTATGCAATCTTTACTCGAGACATATTTGATTAAATTAACTTTCTATTTAATTTGTCACACTATCTTATAAGAATAAACAATCCAAAGTTTTATGTACAGTACAGAATATTAAATCTATCAATGTCTTGTTGCTATTTGGTTGCATTCTTCGATACCATTATCCATTATGCAATCAAAATTATCCAATCTTTGAACAATTTCTTTAGAAGAATTTGTTCTTTTATATACATCATTCGACATAAAGAATTTTATATTATTTGAAAAAATAAGATAATCTGTGAACATATCCACGTCAAATTATCAGATTAAGAAACAATTTCTAATTGCATAATAATGCTCAATAAGCTAATAAAACCACGTGTTCATCATATAACATCCGAGATTATTGTAATTATCATCTAAATTAGATTTATATTGTTTAAGATTTTAATTTTAGAGAGAACGAAGCAATATTCCACAGAAACAATTACTTCGATTTAATTAATAATAATAAAATTAACGTACCAAAGCCAGAAACCGTTCACAGATGTAACTTCTCACGATGGTGCAATAGAGTACTTTCCTGGCTCTGCCTCGGAAAATCGCCACCAGGGGCGCGTCTGGATTCCTAATACCAATTTAAATTGAATTAAAAATTAAAATAAAATCGAACGTACAAAATATGTATTAATTTTAACTGTAAATTATTTAATATTTTTTAAGTATAAAATAAATTTAATTGCTAGTTTCTGGCATTCTCGTATAATCTTTATTTTATATGCATCACGATTTAAGCATTAAATTGGGGAAATTTCTTTTCAAATTATTTAATCATACATATTCGAGTTGAGTGATTAAATTTTAATAGCATCGGCGTGCCATTGTGATATATAATTTTTATTATTTTTAAATTATTTCTGTCTGCTTGGTCATAGTTTGTTTACATACCAACCGCTACTCGCCTCTGGCGCTTTAATACACGTCATTAGAATTTTTGATGACATCACTATGGCTGAGTAACCATTTTGTTGTCGTATCGATCATGCGTTACAAAAAATTCCCGAACAAACATGAATACAATAACATGATAACTCGATGTACACATTTTAGGGCGTAGCTGCTTATTTAACTCAAAAATACCGGAATTAATATTTAAATGTCACCAACTTAAACCGTAAACAATCAGAAATTATTCTTATATAAGCTTAAATTATTATTCACTAGCGTTATTAATCAAATATGTATCGTCATAATCAGTGGCGCGTTAGAGCTTCATGGGGCCCAGACGAATTTCAATTATCAACTTCACAGTATTGACTCATCGTTTTTCGGGAGAAACTTTCTTACAAAGCATTGTTGGGGTCCTCGGGCAATTTCCCGTGGGATAACGCGCCACTGTTTATATTTTCCGTGTTTTATATCAAAAATTAATATTTCGTGGTACTCTCGCTGTTATATATAACAAAGGGAAAGTCACGCAACTCGTTGTTATACTTAAAGGGTACAAAATAGATAAAATTCATTAATTTTTTAAAAGTAAGCAACGAAATATAAACTGAACATTAAGTAAATTTTCCTTTCAAGTTCGGTTTATACTTACAAAACACAGCAATAGTTTCTTCTTCCTGCAACCAGGGCAAACTTGGCGCATTTTCCAATTGCAGTACAAGTAGAATGGCCCAAAAGTCAATTAACCGAAATATATTTTTTTTAATGCTCATAGCTGCAAATTATTCCATATTAAATAATCTTAAAAATACATCTAAGTTATTCGATAAATTTTTACCGTTAAAAAGGTAATGTTATTTTCGTATCTATGTAGGCCATATTCGATCAAAATGGCGACGTATAAGCGGAAATTCGCCACAGTCAGTTAATTAGGCTAATTAAGAATTACTTATTCGTTTTTTAATTAGAAATATATTATACAGTTTTATTGTGAAATTAAAACATTATTTTTTGAATTAAAACTGTTTATTAATAATTTAAAAATGGTTTTTGAACAAAGCGCCCCTCGTGATTATTTGAAACTTTTCGACATTTTTAACAATTAGAAGTACATTTACGACCCATTTCATATTACATTAATTTGTTAAAATACGCGTAAAATATTTATATATTTGTTAAATAATTAAATTTATTAAAGAAATACATTGGCATAATTTGTTGTCACAACGCTACATAACCTAATGTAACCTATCCCGTTCTTCATTAACCTAATTAATTAAAACGCATTAAGCCGGATTACGTTCATTTAGAATTCGATTAATAGACATCGGAGAGAATAAAGAACAATTTGTATTGCATAAATATTGAAATTAATCGCTTTTAATCCTTTATATATTTTATTTATACGTCGAAACGTTATTAAAGTGGAGAAATAAGAAGAAAAAAGGCAGAAGGACGAAAGCAGGTCACGCGTCACGATCGATAAACAGTTATGAGGTGGAAGTGTCGTGCGGAGAAGCCGTCTCTCGAATGCCCGAAACTGGAGGTAAATTAATTAATTTTGCCATTAAAATAGTGCTAAACTCTCGAGTGATGTTTACACGTTCGATAAAGGGCGTTAAGAGATAGAATTTTGATAAAAATAACGAAAAAACCGCCGCAGAATGTCAACATCTTAGGCCTACGAACTAACAGGTGGGCGGCAGGTAGTTGTACTCCTTTGGCAAATATAAAAAAATTAAGAAAAAAACTTAACTTCGCTTTCTATCGAGCGTGTAAACAATCGAAACGAAAGTAAAAATTGTTATAAAATATGATTTTTCCGTGATAAATGGCGCGCAAAACCATTTTAACTCAATTCCCCTCGGCATAATCGCTTAGTAAACACCCGATACATGCTCTTAAAATAGCACGAAAATGTCGGACTTGATAATAAATACCGTTGTTGTTAACTTGATTTTTATGCCAATATACAAAATCTTCAAATATATTCTAAGAAATACGTTCCATCTTGTTTAAATTACACACAATTCAAGTGTTTCCAACACGAAATATGATATATGCAACGTCTAACGGTATACTTGATTGAATATTTGATCTCGAGTTCAGTATGGATCATATTCGTGGATTTTTCGCAATAATTAGCTTTTCATTATTTAGAATGTAAAAAAAGTAAAGGAACTGTGTCTTTGAGTCCACGGTTTTTTGTTTCCATAAGATCTATTATTAGAAAGATGCGTTGGAATCGCCAGTTCTTACAATGAATTTCCTCAAACCCGTCTGGCATTCTGACCTTACTAACAATTGATAATTTATCTTAAGTAAAATTAAAGAATAAGATTTCCTACCTACAATTCAAAGAAGCCAAGTTATAACTTAAGCTGTAATTCTTCTTGACCCTTGATTGTGAAGTGAACACGGGCCTGAGTTCTTCTCCAGAAAGCCCTATGGCACTGTACTTTGTAGTTATACGTTAAGGGCATAAAATTTAAAAAAAAAAATCGACTTTTCGTTGGAATCTGAACAATTTTACCAGCTTTAATAAGCATTTTGTTGTGTTCGTTCTCATCAACAGGTAAATAAAATGTCTGATGAACTCATATCTAATGAAGATACTGAAGATTACTCCGTTTTCGAGAATAAGAGCGGTCTGGCAGAAGACATGAAGTTTTTGGCAAGTATGCCCGAGCTGTGTGATGTAACGTTCTTGGTGGGTGAAACTAGGGAGCCAGTTTGTGCAGTAAAAGCCGTTTTGGCGGCGAGAAGCAGGTGAGTTTTTTGAAATTTATCTAAAAACTAAAGCCAATAAAATCTTTTCTAACGGGAAAACTTTGAATTAGGGTGTTTCACAAGATTCTGTACACTCAGCAAGTTGCTCCAAGAGAAATTCAATCTCGGAAGAGAGATTTTAGCAAGGAGACAAAATTGAAATTATTCCTGAAGCGCAGTAGTGAGCCTATTTTAAATGTACCTTTAACGCAGGTGGGTGAGGTCAATTATTTCGTTTAAGTCCAGTTTGGATGCTCTATGGCGTAACTTACTTATATAGGTGCCATTTAATGCGCACCAAACTTTGATTGTCGAAGAATTCGAGCCTGACGTCTTCCGGCAATTAATCGAGTATATACACACGGGATGTGTTACGTTGCAGGCAAGAACACTCCTGGGTATGATTCTTATTACTGTTTTACTCCTAAAGACCGTATTTTTTCACTGGTGTTTGTTTTTTTAAAGGATTGATGAATGCGGCTGATTACTATGGACTCGACGAGCTGAGAAGAGCATGTATGGGTTTCGTACAGTGTTGTATCAATGTGGATACAGTCTGCGCGCTTCTATCCTCGGCAGAGAAGTATATACAATATAAATGTACAAAATCACTGGTACAGAAGGTAAGCTATGTTCTAAATCAACCAATTTCTTGTGAATTAATAAATAAAGACAACTTTGACGCTTTGCAGGTTCTAGAGTTCGTAGATCTTCACGGTAATGAGGTTTTGGGATTAGGTAGTTTTGCCCTGTTGCCTCAACACGTCGTTAGACTGATACTATCGCGCGAGGAGTTGAAAGCCGATGAACTTACCAAATTTCAGGCGGCAGTCCATTGGAGTAAACGTTATTGCGACGTTGTCCCCAGTTCAGAATTGCGCGACGTCATGTCAAACTTTCTCGAGTGTATAGAGTTTTACAAGATCCCCGCAGGAGTTCTAATGCGAGAAGTTCACCCCCTTTCCGTAGTGCCGGATCACATTATCATGAACGCGCTGGCCTTCCAAGCAGATCCTTCCAGTGTGGACATGAACAAAATGGGCACACCTACAAGATTCAGGAGGACCTCGCTGATGTACCCATTGGCCAACGATGCCTGCAAAAGCCTTTACGATCAAGAGATGGCCTCCAAGGAACCCGCAGAAGGGGAGCGACGTAAGGGGAGAACCAGATTATATAAGAGAAGCAAGACGGTGGCCGAGAGTTGAACTTTCACTGCCTTTTTCCATGGATGAAATCTTATCCATTGCCTTCTGTGATTTTTCTCGTTGGAAGAGTGGAATTGATTTGCGTATATTTTCTTATCCATATTTACCGACGACGTGTGATCAGTTGGAGTATATTTTCTTCACTCCGATCGTTCTAATTTGTTAAAATATCTGTGACTAGTTTTATTCAGGTTGCTTTGTGAACGAGAATGTGTCATGTTTACATAATAAAGCATACGAAAAGACAACTCAGAGTGAACTTTGATAAACATTTTACATTATAGCATCTCTTCTTTAAGAATTTCCATAAGATAAACTCTTTTATATGAAATATTTATAGAATTCTTCAGGATGTGGTATTTAAATTTGTTACACTTGATCCTGGATCAAGCTGGCCATTCTAATTCAATGTTCAAGCCCTGTTCAAGATAACCATTGATCTTTAAACTACTGAATGTCACTATTAGTATCATTTCTTTATCTAAATTTAAAAACAATACTTTTTAAGAGTTAATACTATACTTATTTTGCTAATTTGATAGTTTAGTTTAAAAAAAAATGGCAAAGGATAGATTAACGCAATCATTCCTAAACAATAGAATAATTGTCCAAGTTACAAGAAAATCCGTTAATTTATTATAGAAAGGCAACATATTATATATTATATTTGGGGCCAATTTTGTCAATTACTTGCAGGCTTGAACTGTAGTAAAATGCAATGTTCAACTAATTAAGACTAGAACCTAATAAATCTGCCTGCTTCCCTAAAGCAGCAGCCAGATTTTCTGCTATTTTAGCAAAGGTGTCTGCAGCTTTGAGGATAATTTAAAAATAACTGGTTTTCTATGGAACACATATGCTAAATAATGATTTTTATAGGGTAACCCAGCTTACAATGACACTACAAAAGATTAACGGATTACAAACAGCATTTGACTCAAGCTGTTTGCATTACATTTTAATTAGGTTCGAATTTGGTAGGATGACAACTTACTATGTGCTCGTCTGATCTCTTGAATTAAGAGACATTATTATTAATAATGTCATTGTTAACGACTTGTCCTTTTAATCACTTTATAAAAATGTCTACTGTGAGACTAATTTATTTTCCTCAATACTGGAAATGTGTCATATAAGCCTGTTGCTGCTCTGTGTGATAGAGAAGATTATAAGGAAAGATATGTGATGACTAAACTACATAAAAAAATAAACCAAATACTTTAATGCTAATTCTATAAATAAATTTATTATCATTTACTAATGAACATAAAAATGTCGGATAACATATTTTAGGGACACTTTTTTAACATCGCAAAATATTAACCCAATATTATGTACTGTACATTTGTATATACTTTTCCATCCTCCTGAAATAACTTCAAAGTTTCTCTCTCACTGCCACAATAAACTACAAAAAAAAGAAAAAAATTTAAGCTAACTTTATGTAAGTTTGGTTTCAATACTTAATTTTATAAAATGGGTATAATTTACTTAATCAGAAAAGGGTAATAAAATTATCGTTTCCACACACACACATTATCAAATCCATAACATAATAGCGAGGTTGTGGCCGAAGTTTTCATCTCTGAAACCTGAACGTCAAATGTCAAGCGCTGCTTACAAGATAGAGGAGCTCGATGTTCGACGTTCACATTTTAGAGATGAAAACTTCGGCTGCAACCTCTCTATTAATATTTGATACTAAACTTGAAAATCTGCGTTATTAAAACTTAACTAACTTACATTAAAACCCGATGATTGTGAGCAGCAAACTTAAGGCAGCATTGAATGATGATGACAGATTTGACCGACCACCCATTTTAATTGTGAAGATTAAAAGAGACAATTAGTGGCACCAGTTGTTGACATCTGCTACTTTTGTAAACTAGCTTTGACAGCTAAGCCAGAGCATGGACTTGATTGTCCAAAAATACTCGAGAAACTGACATTCAGTTTCTCGAGTATTTATTAATGAATTAGTGAGCTCAGATACACTGGATTTTCTGTATAAATTAAATATTAGATACTGATGATTACATTGAAAGACAGTAAAAATCTGACAAACGCATGTTTTTTGTACAGATTGTAATTTCAGAGTTGTCGTTATTAAAATTCCAACCCTCATATTAATTTGGCTCAACTTGGGTTTGTGAGCTGACATTTTCAATGATAACTGCATACAGGTCCCAAAATGTTAAAATAAATTTAAAAGCCAAACTAAGATGTACTGTACATTCATTTCTGACACTCAGCCTCATTTTGTTAACCTCATTAAAATCTTTAAACTGCAAAGTTTATGGAATCGTATTGTAAATATAAAAATTCACACTGCTTTTTTGGATAGCCAAATTTTTTATTATGCATAAAAAAGTTTAGTCTTTTTAGGATAGATTCAGTCACAGAAATTCTTGTAATAGAACAAGAAATGTTAAGTAATGAAAGAATCTAAATACAAATTAACACACAAATATTAAAATACTATTTAAATTAACGTAAACAAAATTTTGAAATACTTAAACTTCTCGTTTTAGAATGAGAGCTTAAAGCCTATTGTTTTAAGTATTGCAAGAGTAAACGTACCTTTTAGAAACAGACGTAAAATGTTCTCTTACTCAATTGCATAACAAATGGCAAACGCCTAACATAAAGTTTGGTGCCCACATTATTTATGTTTGAAACAATAATTGTTGTCAGATATTTGTCAGTAATGTAATTCTTTTACTTTAGTGAAAGCATAGACATAATATTTATAAAAATGTGAGATAATTAATTCCTCAATGACCTTATTTTGAAGACTGTGAATGGCAACTATATATCTAACTGAAGCCAAACAGTTGCCAAATTATATTGTTCTATATTACTAATACTACTATTAATAAAATGCTAAGTAATTTGGCATTAGAGGTAGGCATTAGGTGTAATCTCTTGCTAAATTTAATAATTATAAATAAATTAATATTTTAATAATTAATTTAGTAAGCACCTGTGTATCGTTATGTCTAAATTAATATGTTCTGGAAATGAGAATTGGACAAAGGTTCGGGTAGTGTAACTAGCAATATGATCACGTGGTAAATCAGATTAATAAAATATTCATTTAATTATAATTATTAAATTTAGCAAGAGATGACATCTAATACCTGCTTCTAGTGCCACATTACTTAGCATTTAATTAACAATAGTAGTAGTAATATAGCCCAATAAAATGAGGCAATCATTCGGCTTTAATATATAACTATTGGGTTTGGATGTTTATATTTATATATATCTAATTGTATTAAATGTTTGGTGAATATGTATTGTTAATATAGAAAGGGTGATAGCCCTATTAATCAAACACTGGAATGCAGCTTGTCATATATATATACAAGTGTCAAAGTATTATGCAAATGCTCCCAGACATAAAACTATAGAAATAAAAAAACGTTTTCTACATGCATCATTCTACATTTGTCAGAAGTGTTGTTCTATGTTCAACAGACTTTAAAACCTGAAAATGGAGATACAAGTCCCTGAAAATTTTTGTTCCACAGTGTAAATATTTCACATTACTGCTGGAGTTTGGGTTTATTATGTAAGTTGATACAACTAAGTGATAATGAAGAATCTAGAAAACGATAAACTTGCTAGTATGTTCGTTCAATGGTAAAATTAATACCAGTAGTCAAATGAGTAGAGAATCTAACTAGATCTACCCATTTAACTATTATTTCAATTAAGCCTTCTAAAATTGTCTATAAAAGTTTTGATCCTATACAAAACAACAGCTCAATAAATCTATATTACCCACTATACTTTTAAATGATTTAATATTTAAGTCTGCCACAGAACAAATTAAATTTCTAGCTATAACCATGTCCACTTTTAATTCTAATAGAAAAGAATAGATTGATACAGTCAAAAATGTCATCTTTATTTGGCTCAATTTCAAACAGAAGATGAAGATATAAATTGTATAACTGTTAGATTCTAATGTGACAGTCAACACACAAATTTCTTAGTGACCCTCCAAAATAACCTTAGTGCATTTTTCCTCCTAGAATGGTTTACAAGTTGAAAATAGAGGAAAGCGATCATCTTTGGTAATTATCTTCACTTTTGTTAAACTGTTATTCAATTCTATAACATATACAAAATTTTTGTAACTAAAACTAGCCTAATGAAAAAACTATTTTTACATATAATAAAACATTATACTACTTGAAAAAGAAGCATAAATTTCTATGTTTAAAACAAAAAATATATAATCAATGTGACATTTGTGAAAAAATATTATCTGAATATACAGCTTTATTTTTCAGTCAAATTAATTTGTAATTTTTTGCATTGTGTAGCTAACTTTTCTCATTTACCATGGATGTAGCTACCTGAATAAAGCAGTGGCCAGTTATATTAGACCTTGATCAATACACAAAATCAATTCTCACTTTTAAATTCCCAATTCCAGCTGCAACTTTCCAAGTCTTATATCTTTGGCTCCGATTCCTTTATAAAAGCTCATTAAAATTAATAATGGTAAATCTGTTAAAACAGTACCATGAGGTGTTTCATTATCATCATGTAAATCATCAGGCTTTTCTTTAGACTTAACTGTACAGTTTAAATATAAAAGTTTATATCAAAGTTGGAGCCAAGTTTAATCACTTGGACTTCAGTCAAAATACTCCAAAACCTTACTGTTAATATAAGAATTAATAAATCCTAGGAAGCAATTTTTAAAATCCGTCATGGATATCTTATTTAACTGTATACTCCATAAATTAATTTTAATTAAATCACAAAATAAACAGTTAACTTGTAATTGTCATATAAGCAATATCTGACGTATACATGAAAATCTAAAGGCAGGTTAATGATAAACACCATTACTATTGTTATGTAGATCTACATAACAATAGTAATATCCAAACTATCTACAGAAGTTTTATTATTGTTCCAAATTTAATATCTACATCATCATTAATACCATCTACATATTAGACTAACAATTTACTGTGTTCTATAGTGTTCTTCACACTACAAATTCACAGATTTATTGACAATACTATACCAAGATGTAAAATCACTGATAAATCTGTGAAAATATAATACTGAACTTGACAATGTTCTTCCATCATTTAACTGGATAGTATGCTTGTAATGTGTTCCCTTTATACTGACCTTTTCAAGATACAATGATTTTTTCAAATTTCAAATTCAAACTTATAAAATTGAATAATTTTAACAAGTAAGAGCAACCGAATCCAAAGTATGTGTGTTCAAATGTTATATCAATGTCAAAATCTTTAAAATTGTTTTGAAAGATTTTGATACTAGTGTATTCTAAAGAAAGGAATAAAGAATAGGTGTCAATGATGCAGACAAAATAAAACATAAGATAAAATAAATACAGATAAAAATAAGTATACTAAGCAAAGGTGACTGCAATTCAAACAGTTTTTCAAACAGTGAAAATGGTGCCACAATTTTTAAAATTACTGCAATTCAAATTTCTTTCGTAGATGTACTGTACAGTACATCTCCATCTGTTCCAATGCTCTTAAATCATCCCTCTCTCTGATCAGGAGGATGAAGACAGTGGCTTGAAGAAGTATCTGTACCTCTGGGTCTAATGTGTAGGTGGCTAAAGTTTTACTATGCAACTTCTTGTGTGTCAGCCTGTTCATGCAACCATATCTATGAAGGTTTCCGAAGATTTAATTGGACTATACCCAAGTCCATCAGAGCAGCAGGCTTATGCCTCACCACTCTTGCTGTCCAGCCATGAATATGTACAGGTATGTATTAAAATTAATTACAGCAATAATCAAATAAATACATATACAGTAAGAATTGCATAATAAAAACCATCTTACTTGAGTAATGTAATTGCAGGCATCCCAGGATCAGCTCCTCTCTTAAAACCTGCAATAAAAACATATTTTACTTCCAAACACAAGTTATTACTGAAAAATAATTTTAGACTTCAAAAACATTATTTATATATACTTTTTATTATATTTGTATGTACAAGTTACAGTTAATGAGAATAATATGCTCTTACATCTCTCTCACAAGTTTGATATATTATTCCCACATTGCCTATGATTATCATAGAAGCAATATCAGTTATATTATATGAAAGTTTTTCTTATAGATCCTTTATTACTTGAAATTAATACTTAAAATATAACAAGTAATTAAACAAATCATTGAAAAAACTAAAAATTATTTTAAAAATGGAATTACTTTTTTCCAAATTTCTAAGTTTAATTCACCCTCACAAAATATTTTATTTAATATTCTGTATAGATAATTTCTCGGATGCAGGAGCAGGGAAGGGATGGGCAACATTTTTAAGTGTGTGCACCAACATTTGTGGCTCTGGAGTATTTACATCAGCAATCTGAAATGTTCTAAATTCTATTAAATTCATACAAGCTGTATCCTTTGAATACTAACCAATCTGCTGAAATTTTATTTTTAGACTAAATAATAAACCAAAACAAAGTTATTTGACAAGCTGGAGGTGGTTACACTGCCATCTTGCAATAAATTTAATAATTATAAATGAAATTGATTAAATTTAATTTAATTTAGAATATTCTGAAAGAAAACAATTGGCCCAAAGTAGGAGTTGAACCCACTACTCCTGCTTACTTGTAGGTGTATTGCCAGTTACATATGTATATATAATAGCATCAGATTATGCAAATTAGACAGTTGAAATGTAGAATTATGCAAATTAGAAGGGAGAAAAGTGTAGTTTTCAGTGTATTTTAGTTGTTTGAACTTTGACCTTTGCCCCTTGGAACAAATTGGGCAGTTTTATAGATATTTTGGATGGTCTGGGACACTTTGGAACAATGCAGGAGAGTCTGTCCCCACAAGATTATGCAAATTAGTCACCTGGGAAAGCTGTCTTTTCCCATGGTATTGGGGCTTCAACCTTTGACCTTTCCAGCAATTTTAGGCAGTTTTTCAATAAAGTTTGGACTTTTGCAGACATGCCTAGGTTGTGAGAGGACCTGTCCCACATGAGATTATGCAAATCAGGAGCCTCGTAAACTTGTCTTTTTCCCTGTTATTGTGGCTTTGACCTGTATCGTACATGGACATTCATCTGATCTTTAGAAAAGCTCTGATATGTATTAATAATAGAAAGCCTATTAAAATAATGAACCTTTATGTCTAGTAACATTTAGAATTCGTGAAACAAATGTGAAATTCCAAAATTTGTGAAACAAAGTTTAGAATTCTTTCTCAATTTAACCTGAAGCAGACCTCAAGTGAGGCCGAAAACGTTCGTTTCACAAATTTTGAACATTACTGGACATAAAGGATCGTCAAGTGTGTTTTATCTACTTATGTTGCAGAAAAAAGCTGCATACATTAAATTTAAATCATTAATTGTACCTCTCAAGCAAAGTCTTACATCACAAAAATGAGTTACTGTACTTTTAAAACGTTTAGAATCAAATAATTCACAAAATATTCTAACAGCTGCGCTAAGATCCAACATTTTGGAATAGCAACATTGCCAAAGTCCTGTTCTTTCTATTGTGCAGTTGAGACTGAGGCTGAGCCTATTGGCTTTATTCCTCTGAAAGAGCTACATTCTGTATTTGAAGAACCGGCCAAAGCTTATACTTCACCATATGCGGAGAGCAGGAATAATGCCTTTCAGGGGGTCTTTTAAGGGTAACTGGCACCTCTTTGGGCATTAGAAGCGTGGAGAAAATCCAGAAAACTCCACATAACCAGCCCATCCCGGTGAGATGCAAACTCACGACCGAACTACCAGTGTTCAGAGAAAAGAACCACTTCATCACTGGTGGGAATTTTAAATGCCCAATTCTTTAATGTGGATTTTGTTAAATGGAATGGATGGAAATAGTTGCAGAAACTAGTAAAATTTATTTGTAGCTATCATTATTCAAATAAATTGCTAAATCATGAGTAATAGATGTGCAATGCATTGTTCATTATTGCACTATAACAGAATTGATTGCATCATACAAGACTCCACTGATTGACTGGAAACTATTGCCTGATTGTAAGTTGTATTAGTTCTCTCTTTAATGAAAAATTCGTGTTTACTTTTGTAATTTCTTATTACTTTTTGATATTTTATCATCTTAAATTCTTAAAAAGCTCGAATATAACATACAACTATAAAAACATTTGCTATATTAATTAACTTACCTAAATATAAAACAGTAGGGATAAATCCCCAATGGAATGCTTCTTTAGCAACATTAACAACAACCATAATTCGCTGTCTGATATCAGATTTCATATTTTAATCAAAAATTTATTCAAAAATTCAAAACAATTAACTGGAAAATGTCCAACTGTAAAACCCACGTGTTTTTAATCTACGACTGACCAGTAGCAAATTACTTTACAATATCACCAAAATATAGCCAAATTTTCACCCAAATAATTATCTTTTACTTTTTATAATTTTAAATAAATTAAATTATAATGAATCTATTACTTATTAATTAAAATCTTATAAAATTTCTTAGATATCATTTGGAAATTTTATTATTTTAATAAATTTTTTATTAAATTATAAATTACCGGATACGCTTGTGTGCCAAACGATAAGGAAGCGGCCGGATTCGAAAAATGGCGAAGTTTTATGAGTCTTTTGTTTCGTTTCTGAGTAAGTTAGATGGAAATTTACTTATTAATAAGTTTTATTTGATGTATAAGAATGTAATTACACGAATACTTATTTATTTAAACGGGTTAAAGTTTATTTATGTCCAGAAAATCGTTTAAAAGAAGCCATGTTAATTAGGCCTAACGGTACCAGGTTGACAAATGCTTGACGTTTTAGGTAGAAAGTACTTAATTTTAATACAAATTTTACACGTTTTATCAAATTTTAGGCTTATTTTTAGTTCGGATGAGCTGAAAAACACGTTTTTAATGCATAAAATGGCTGAATTGATGTAATAATGCCTGTGCTACTTCCACACAAAAATGTCATTGATAAATCCTTGAGTCTGATCCTTTGGTTGAGATGGTGCACTTTTTACGTCAATTTGACGTCATCTCTTTGGTTTTCCAATGTAAAATTTGAAAGAATGACGTAAAATTTACGTAATTCTGAATGAGGATTTTTCCAACCATCCTTGTATGAACTAAAAAGTCAATGAAACTATACCTGAGTGTGCGATCCTTTGCCAGATACTGCCTCCAAAGGTCGGTTTTTCCGTGGACCGGTATGCTGACTATTCTCCGTGTACTCGGAGAACCTCCATGCCAAGAACTCCGCCAGCAGACTATTCGAAGTTGGTAAAGTCACTTGGATAAATAGTTAAATGTGACTGTCTTGGTGGAGCGACATTACTCCCCATCTCCTGCAGCCTGGAAGTAGGCCTGGTTTGAGGGGACGTATCTTGCCAATAGTCGCATTTAGAAGTATGGTTTCTTCGACTTTTTTGCTCCTACGGTCTATGGCTGATAAGGTCCAAATTTCTCAGTCGGAGGTGCGATTTGTACCAAAATGGGTACTATCTCGACTGGTCCAACAGATTTTGTTTTTCTACTTTGGTTTCTTGCTCTGTTAAACAGCAATTATGTCGTTCTGTAATTTTACAGTTATTAATGGTTGAATTGTTGTGATTTTTTATCGATAAACAAAAAACAAGCATAAAATAAAATTGTTGTTTTTCAAATTTATAAATGGTTGTCTGCTCACAATAATTTGTTTTGATTACATTAATTTCTCTCAAATTAAATGATGTGAAGTTGTGTTTTTATAATTTTTCTCTTATAAATCTATTAATTATGGAAAATATTTGCTTGAGGTAAGTGCAGAATATCATGCTACTGTATGTAATTCTATTATAAGTATGCATCGGGTCATCTGCTGTATGCAAAAACTGTACACACTTATAAATTGTCTGTACAGTTTTGGAGCCACTTTTTAATCATCCCCCTTTAATTATATGAACGATAGTTCATGAACTTTCCGACACTGAAGAAATGACAAAAATGTTCTGTGTATATTTTCTAATTGATAGTCTATTCAACTGACTAGTAAATTGGCTTAAAAGAACAAATTTGTAGTCTACTAATATTACAATGTCCGTGTTGCTAATGCCGCTGCCCCTTTCCTCCTCTTAAAGTTTGCACATAATGGAGACCTCATGCATAATTGAAGATGTGTGCAAAAGAAGATTAAATACAGTATTTGGATATTAAAATGTGTAATTTTCATCTACTTACAAGTTTTTTGAATTAATTTTTAAATTTTATCTATGTAAAGTGAGATATTTTCAATAAATAACAAAGTTAAATAAAATTTGTGTGTATGTGTGTATGAATACCACTTGATATAATTTGATTTGATGCATTCAGTTATCAAAATTAATGATGAGGGTATAAACATGATTTGGCAAGATTAATCTTTGTTGAGAATTATTATTACCCTATTAGTGTTGTAGGCCACTGTTATTCAACCTTTTTGAATACGCGACCCCTTTACAAGTTAAAAAGTTCTGGAGACCTCCCTAGGGCGATATTAAAACTATATCAGTGATTTTAAAAATTATGTATTTAATTTTCTTTCTGTTGAGAGAAATTATTGTTGACTAAAATGAGAATTTAAGAAGGATCAACAATAACTTATGACACGTGTGGTATGATACTTCCCTCTCATAGGAACATTGGGTTCGGAGTGCTGTTGACCCTTTTTTTTTTTTAGGACGACAGTTTTTAACTTCCACTTTTCTACTTATTATTTTTTTTTTACAGGTCAGCTCAGCACTTTTTCGGCTATCATTTTCTGGCCCCTCCCTGGCGAAACCCATCATTCACACCTAAATGTCAATCAAAAAACCAACTGTACTGTATAATAAACAGATACAGCTTTCTCGCCGAAATTGTAGTTTTTTAATATAGTGTAGAACCTACAAACACTTGTCTTTTTTACCTGCGACCCCTGTGTAAGGCTTTGCAACCCCCCTGGGGGTCGCAACCCACAGGTTGAAAAACACTGTTGTAGGCTATTCCTGTGTAAGTAAGAAACTTGAAAAGAACTGAAAGTAATCCTTCAAGATGTATACAGATCTGTGAAACTTAGTACCTATAGCACCAAATTTCATCTTGATGCACTGTGGCCATTAGTGGCTACAGCACCATAAACCCTGATTAGTGTATGTGCATTAATGCATAAGTCATTGACTGTTACATTGATTTTAGTGCAATGTAGTGTGTTGACATAGATCAGAAAAGTCAGTGGTTTAAATTTCTTGCCGACAGTTGTGTTTTCCTATCTTAGGACAGCATGAATTTACATAAATATGGTACAGTAATACCCCGAACTTGCACGATAGGTGGGGTTGCGTAAGTTGGGGTATAATTTCACATATAAATACATACAAATTATTTTTAATTGGACCAGAGACTAAAAGAAACAATAATTTAGAAAAAAATGTTTCCAAAACATTTTTTTCTACATCAGAATCAGAGAGCTCATGTTTTGTCTCATAGCTTCATGAAGATGTGCAAACGATCATCTTGTGTAAGCTTTGAATGTTTTGATGACTCCCTGATCAATCAGTTGAAACAAGCTGGTTATATTTGTCGATTATTAACATCACTTTAAATGGAATTTGTTTAGATTGGCAATAACGTTCGATTTCAGGTATGAAGTGATGACCAAACCAGTTTTCAAAAAGGGGATCTGCCACCCAAGCTTTTTGATTCAACTTCCAAATCACAGGCCAGCCATCTTTAGATTTATTTTTCAATGCTATTGGATTTTTCGAGCGATAAACTAAGAGAGGTTTTAACTTACAATTATCAGCTGCATTTGCGCCAACCGTCACTGCCAATTGGTCTTTGGCAGCCTTAAAACCTGGAAAGGTTTTTTCTTCACATGTGATAAAAGTTCTTTTAGGCATCTTTTTCCAGACCAGGCCAGTCTCATGTACATTGAATATGGTTTGGCTGGTATAGCCATCTTTATCTATCATAGCTTTGAATTTTTCTGGATAGTAAGACGCAGCCTCTTTATCTGCCCTTGTCACCTTTCCACTTTCTTTAATGCTATGCCAATTACAGCGACTTCTGAATTGGCTGAACCAATCATTACTAGCTTTAAACTCTTCATCTTTAGCCACCTCTCCAGCATCTTCTTTCAATCTCTCAAAAATCAGCTTAACTTGAGAGCACACCGTGTTCTGATCAACAGGACAATTTTTTACATTTACTTGATTATCATACCATAATTTTAACATTGTTTCCATCTCAGCAATAATACTGTATAGTTTACAAATCATGCTTGAATTTAAGGATTGAGCATTTTTCACAGCTTCGAGGATTTTTTCTTTACCTTTTATAATTGTTCTGACTGTCGATTCCAGTAGTAGATCTCTTTGCCAATTCACAAATTTTCATTTTTGTATCAAAGTTAATAATGTTAACTTTACATTCCAAAGATAAATGCAGAAGAATCAGTTATACTTCGTTTGGATGACATAGTAGAATCTCTCAAATCTTTGTAGATATAACAAATACAGAAATAAATAACACAAAATGGATTGTAGCTATGCGTCGATTTCGTGCGACACGTCTGAATATGTAAGCTGAACAATAATGTGGGGGGAGTGAGTAATCAAGAGTTGTGTGCGCTCAAACAAATGACAAATCGGCGAAATTTGAAAATCGCGTAACTCCGGGTTTGTGTAAGTCGAGGTATTACTGTATTTGCACCAGTGAATGACCAATTAAGCACCTTGATAAAGAGATTTCTATATAATCACTTAACAAACAGACATTTAACATAAATAATGGTCATTGCTTGTTACCAAGAACTCGTACTACCCGTTCAAAGAGTGAATTTTTAATTTTCTGTAATATTTATTAAATTAATGATATAATGTTTTTAAAATTTAAAAATCGCCAGTGAATGACCATATGGCTCAAGTAGTTGACCAGCTGAGAGCTAGTGAATGACTTCAAGTGAGTAATAATGAATAACCAGTGTTTTAAGATACTATATGCAATTTTATAGCATTGTATATTATATATGTGTTGGCAATTTTATGTAATTTCAGATTAAGAAATTTGAATAAAAATTTTAATTTTTAGAAAAGGTCTTTAATTCAAAAATATATGTATACAATGTTATAGAAATTATCAGTTTGATAATCCATACAAAAATGTGTTTCATAGATAAGCAATATTGCAATAATAATTTTCTAAATTTATCTGATTGTTATCAGATGCAATAGCTTCCTTGAAATATAATAACAAATTAAGTAAAATCTCTTTTTTATCATTTGCATTGCACATTTATATAGTTCTCCATAATTAATTGATAAATCAGTTTCATTTTCGGAAAACAATTTATTATGCCTAGCAGAAATACAATTTGATTAATCCACCCTATTTGGATCAAAAGGAAACAAACCCATGTTGAATTGTTTCTGATTTCAAAGCTTTCTTGTAAGCTGCAAGGTTAGTTTTGTAAACTGATTTTGATGATTGTTGTTTGTGTTTTCTGACATTTCTCCACTGACATTTAAGCGGTCAAAAAATTGCAACATCACAAGGCTGGATAATATGAGTTGCATTTGGCAACGAACAAAAAAGGAGAATTTTTTTTCTCAACACAAAAATTATACAGTTTTTCATTTATAGGGGATTTATGTCCATCAAGAAGCAATAATACAGGAAACTGAATATTCTTATCCAGAAGACAGAGGTAAAAGTCATTTGCAACATATTCATAAAACGTGGCACTTATCATCCATCCTGAATCACTTTTTCTGCCTACAGCAAAGCCATCTGGAACTGAATCTGCAATATACTGTGGAATTTTCTTGTATGGGAACACTATTATAGGATCTACTGACTGGCCACTTGCAGAAAAATTACACAATACTGTGATACACTGTTTTTCTTGTCCTGATGCAATGTTATAAAAGTTCTTATATGCTTTAGGTCCAGAAGTTTTCCAGGTTTTGGACAAAACAACATCCCTGTTTCATCTGCATTGAAGATACGGGAAGAATTTTGTAGAATATCACTTGCATGTTCTTCTCTCAAATAATTATTTAATTCTTAAAACCAATTCTTTATCGTCTCTTTTGAAACTGCTGCTCGAGCTTTGTATATCACTTCTGTATTCTTTGCTGCTACATTAGGGTGTCTTTTTAAAAAAGCTTTAGCCATTTTTTTCCTGGTTGTTAAATGACAGGTAAAAATGTGATTTATTTATCAAGAATTTTAAAATAGTAGAGGCATTTCCATATGAAGTTGATTTAAAATTAATTTGTATCCTCAAAAAATCTCACTAATATTTGTAAAACCATGTAAAAATATTGGTAACATTTGAATGCAAAGAATATGAAAACAGATAAACAATAACATTGAAAATGTAATAAACTGACAGAAAGTAAAACTAACATGTTTTTCATTTTTAACAGATAATTAAGATGATTAATGCTAATACAATACAATAATAAAATGAATATTCAGTAGTGATTTGTTTCAACAATACTCTGTATATAAAATTCATTAAAATTAATACAATGGAACCTCACTTAACAAGCATAATTCATTCCGGAATCTTACTTGTAATGCGAAACACTCATTAAGTGAAACGATTTTTCACATATAAATTAATGTAAAGTATGATAATGCCTTCCATGCCAAAACAATATTCAAATATTTTATGTATAATGTTTATTCAAAGAAAATTATTCAGTATACATTGTTAAGGAGTATGAATCATCATCATTTCTTCTAGCATGGAATGAATCAGTCTGGAATGAGAATTTGATTTGCAGAAAAAGAAATGAAATTTAATACGATATGTCAGCATAACTGCCTACTTCTAGTCAAATTATTTAATCTCTAATATTTAATTATAGCCTTTACACAGTCCAAGAATTTGGCATATGGTTTGGTGTTTTTTTTTTTATATAATGGGCTATGGTTGTTGATGTTTATGTGTAATATATCTGAACACAAGTTTGGAAAAATGTATGATCTCAAGGGACACTAGATGCTAGCAGAACGAGTGCTAAACACACTGATGTAGCATGTGCACAATCTGGGACTTTCCTTCTTGTCACTCATTATGCAAAACGTTGCTCATTAAAGTGAGTCATTTTTTTACAATTTGTTTTGCTTATGAGAGGTGCTTGTTAAGTAAGGTTGCACTGTAGTTTACAAATTTAACTTTTCTATTGAAAATGAACAGTCTATAATATAACAAAAGGCATTGGATAAAAGTTCTTGTTATTGTTGCTTTACCATATTTGTCAACAGATATAGTGACTTATTTCTTGTTTTTAAACTTATAAATGGATTTTAATGAAATAATAATTATTATTGCTATGTTTTTACATTTGTATAATTACCCTCGTACATTATCTCTTGCTTTCACCATATTTTCTCATTTTCACATTTACTATTCCTCACCAGATTTCTATCTTTTGATGTTGTTAATCTTTATGTTTAATTAAATTGGAAAGGAACAATATTTATTAAAATTTTCTCATTCTTCTGAATCATTTATAACCTTAAAAATAGATCTAAATCACTAAAAGGGCTCAGCTAAATAATTACCAGTAAATAGTTTTTAAGCTTTGTACTGTCTCCAAGCAGTTGCTTGGTAAAATTTTGTATTGTTTTATTTTGCTAACAGCCATGTTTCAACTTGAATAGCAATAAACTTATGAAATAAATTTTATGACTCCCGGAAGCATCAAAAATATAGTCCGTGTTCTCCACAAACAAACATAAACTCTTGTTAATAAGCATTTCAACAGCCTGTGCAAGATTTGTGAAACATTTCATATATATCTATACTGGTAAAAGCATATCTTATCTGCTTTGTAATCATCATGCGCACACTAGTGATTTTATAAGCACTTACATAAAATTTTACAAAGTATTGTCTTCATTTTCTGCCAGAACTGTTATTGAATTTCATAAATATTTTTATTTGTGCTGTTGTTTATAATTTCATTACTTTCGTGGAAAGCAGTTCCCCAATTATCATTATCTTGATTACACAAATCAGTAGCTCTGACAGGAAGTATGGAGATATTTTATTGAGACAGTTTTGTTATAACAGAAATAATGTGAGTAACTAAACTTAAATGTAAATAAAATTTGTCATTTATATTTTCTATTTGACAATTGACAAACAAAATTATTTAAAATTTATATATTTTTTTCATCTTGGTAGAATATTAATTTTAAAAAGTTAATCTCTGGATGTTAAATAAATTATTACCCTTGTTTAAATGTTTGGATTGGTGAAATAAGTTAAACTTAGAATTAACATTTAAATAAAGCCTGTAAATGTTCAGTATTTAGTTTTGTATTTTAAATTTGAAGGTGACTCATAAATATGGTCTACAATATTTGTTTTTTAATAATAATTATTTACTAGATTAAAGGTTGTTTTTTTCTATTCTAGTTATCCGGTTTTTGGCCTCTGCAGGTTTAATAAAACTTTAAATAAATACTTTCTGTAATTGAAATCTTATATTGAAATTGAAATAAATCTTTTTCTGTACTAAAGTCACAATGGGCATTTTTAAAAAATGCAAAAAGTCTTCTGTGCACTCCAAAACATTTTGAACTTTGCTACTTTTTAGTTAATTTTCCATCTTTTCAATGTAAATTTTCATATGTATCTGTATTAATAATGTTTTCAAGAATTGGAATTAGCAAATGTTTAATAGTAGCATTTATATAGTGATATAATCTGGCAATTGTTGGATGTTAAATATTTAAGAGTTGGTATTAACAAATATTTTTGACATACAATAATGCAGGCTGGCTGTTAATTTTAATTTATTATGAACTTCTCAAACAGTTTTTTTCTTTTCCTTTATCTAAAGTCATCAAAAGTCTCTTTAGAAAACGTTGAAAAATATTTTAATTCTATAGATATATCTATTTGTTGTTGCAAATTTTCTCAAAAATTACCAAAAGCCCATATTTGTATTCCATTCCTTTAGTCTTTTCCATTTATTTTCTGTTCCCACAACAGCAAACTAAAAAACTCCAGCAAAGTTTTAAACAAGGGTAAAAATGTTAGAAATTAAACAAAGGCCATCTTCAGCTATCTAAGGTCATCAAATTTAACAACTGAGTTCTGAGAATTCTTAAGGGTTATACATAAACTGTATAAAATTTTAATGTAGTAAATGAAGTCCACTGAAGCTCAACCCCTCCTCTCCCCTTATCAAACTTTGTCCAACTTATCAAAACTAACTTTCAATTTGGACGTCATTTATGTACAGCCTCAAAATCTGATGCAGTATAACCTGATTGCTTTGAACAAGGTAAATCAAGCATACTCCAAAACATCTTAATGTATCATCAGCAAAGAATGTTTGTCTGAAACAAATTAAAGTTTTTTGTTGGTATTTTATGGTTTGTTTTGCATGGGATTTTAAAGTTATGAAGTTTATTTTATTACAGAATGATTATTTTCTCTGCATTAATCCACCATTTACTTAATGCTAATAAATAAAATTTAATATGTGACAACTGAAGGAGCATGTAGCTTGGACTTTTTAATGTGATGTGCTTATGGAGAATCAAGAATTGGCAGATAGAAACTCTGTTATGTTCAAATGATTAATACATCTAAAAAGATAAGCATCTTGACCTTTAAATCTTCTAAAAGAAGGATTGTAACACTTCATAAATATTGTGACAGACAAATATTTGCAATATTTTAACAAAACTCTCATCTTGGAACCAATCTAAAACTTGTCTCACATTTGGTGATGCAAGTATTTTACTGGTTATGCCATTTTAACACTACTGTATCTGGAAATTAATTTTACATTTGACTATGAGTTTAACTGTATTTATCACATTAAAATATTTCTGTCAAAAAGCTGCAACTTGGAAAGGTACTTTACTAGTTATTGTGTTCAGAGTCATAGCTCAGGTTTTCTTCTAGTCATGTGTACTTTAGAATTACCATGTGACATAAACATCAACTTACTTAATTGTATGAAATTCTAATTTAATTTTCTTCGGAAATGCATTGAAAATTTGTCTTCTGGCGTGCATTTTTTATTTATTAAATTTTTCTATTAATAAAATTGTCCTTTGATTATTACAGAAATGTATTGCATGATTAAACTGATTTTCTTTTGAGAGTTAAAAGACAGATAGAGATGGCCTGGTATTGTACAAGATTTAGTCTTACTGCTGTAACTGGAATTTAAAGGCCTGGAGAAATTATTCATATGGTTTGCGTTTTAAACTTTCATGCTTAGGTGCTTAACACACTCAACTATCTTTGTTATGACACTGTTGATGTATGTAGGAATGTAGTTTCAGATCTCTTCTGAAATTAGAATCTTTTTTGTGGGTCATAATATTTTGTTTAAAGTATCTGATTTGTAAATTAAGGGTTTGGTGTCCATAAGTGAGAGATATGGTAATACTATGCTTTTGTTATAAATCATTGGATGAACAGATAAGTCATAGAATGATTTATGACATTAGTAATTGATTGGAGAAGAAATATCAGGTGAATGAGAGTTTGCTGAAGCAATCCTTTATAAACAAAAATGTGTGTGATTGACACTAGCAAGGATGAGTCTGTGTTAGTATCCAAAAGATATAAATTATTTGAATTTAATAGGATCTGGAGCCTATCTCAGATTGCCAACATACACTTTCTGTAAATGTTTCAAAATCCAATTTAGATATTGAATAGCTCTTGGGCAAGATTTATGAAATAACCCTTAATAATTATATAGAGAAAAGATTTTGATGTTATAAACGTTTACTATATAGCTTGGTGATTTATAGTAATTATCAATTTGTTTTTTTCAGGAATGTGAATTTTACAAAAACTATGTCTCAGACAAAAATTAAGCTAAAAGATCTTAACATCCATTTAACTTGTGTATTGTGTGGAGGTTATTACATTGATGCAACCACTATCATTGAGTGCCTTCATTCATGTAAGTTCTTCTTACCAAGAAATTTTGCTCTAAAATAATGTTTTCAATTTTCTAATATCAATACTTTTAATACAGCATTGTTTATTTAACATAATATTTTCAGTTTGTAAAACTTGTATTGTCCAGTATTTAGATACTCATAAATTTTGTCCTATATGTGATGCTCAAGTTCACAAAACTCGTCCTCTTTTGAATATTAGGTAAGAATTTGTGCATGTAAACTTACTTTATTTTCATTTATTCACCAATAACTGTTTTTGGATTTGTACATTTTTGTAGATCAGACCAAACTCTTCAAGATATTGTGTATAAATTAGTTCCTGGATTATTTAAAAGTAAGTTTTATTTTAAGTTTAAGATGAATTTGATGACTACATAGTCAACATGACACTCAAAACACATTATGCGATGACAAGTAATATAAAATTTTGTAATTTTTGCTGTTAAAGTAACTTAAACATATAATATAACTCTAAATTTACTTTGATTGATTTAAAGTAAATCTAGTTTGAAAGGTCCAAGATGTTAAGAAACAAACCTTGCATCAGAGTTTGTTAAAAAAAAAAATCATAAACTTTTTTAAACTAGAAATGCCAGTTCTTACTACAAAACAAAAAATATATATTACAACAACAAAACAAATATTACAAAAATAAAAAGTTACAAATTACAATTATTTCCATATCTCATACTTAACCTGAACCTAGGAAAACAAATCTAGCAGAAGATATTGCTAGATTTTGTTTTATTTAATCAGCATCAATGACTTACAATTCATGCTACACACTGACTAGTGGAAGTGAAAATTAACTTGCTGTGTTAGATTAAAAGATGTTTTTATATATATTACTAAATTGCATACTGCAATTGCTTACAAGAAATAAGATTTTGCATAACTTGTCTCTTTACTAACAAAGAGAATCTTACAAACATGCTTCAATGATTTAGATTAGCATTCTCATAGTTATTCTGAGCATTAAAAATTTATTTAAATAAAAATAAATTATATACACACCATCAAGTGAGTATTTGGTTTCTCTCCCAAACAAAATAAACATATCCCTATAAAATAACAAGAAAAATGAATGACGAGTAGAAAAACAAACATATCACATAACACTTGATAAAATTAACAAGATTTATAAGTTTTGATCTGATTCATGCATGCTTTTAAAAAGTATTCTCTGTAAAGCTGTAAGTTCATTTCTGCATTTTATTGATGATGACGGATTGTTTTCTGACCTTTAGGATAGATAGATATTGAGAAAATTAGCAATTTTTGGAAACTTGATATATCAATACTTCAAATGTTTATCTATGGCTTTACAGTGGATACTTTTAGTTCCCAGAATAACTATGCAAAGACTGATTCAATTCTGCATAAAACATTTTTGAGCCTTACCTTGTAAGACCTACCTGTAAGAATAAATTTTAAATAATTTTCTTTTTATAAATATATGACTTAAATATTAAATTAGTGAGATGATATTCCGTTTATAATCTAAAGCTTACTATGAAATTATACAAATGAAACTCTAGTTGGTAAGTTTTGAGATAGTAGTTGAGATTTTAACACAGTTCAACACTTAAAACTCAAACAAAATGGAAAACAATAATAATGAAATATAAGTATTGAATATGAATTAATTTCCACTTTTGCTACTTCACAAATTTATAGAAGTTATCTATTTAACTTCTGATAAATTTTTAACATCATTATTAGAATTATCATGTAAATGGAGAAATGTTGATTAGGATGGTGTGCTACAAACAAGTCAAACTTTTAAGTAAAGCTATTTAATGCCCCCTTCATAGGTAACAGGGTAGCTTATATATGAAAACAACATACAGAAGAAACTCTAAACTTATTTCTATAAATCAACCACAAGTTTATTTTGATATAGAGCTGGCACAGCAATAAGCTGATTGCTATCAGCTAGTTGATCACTGCATCATTTTTGGTTAATCACAAATAATATAAACTTATAATTTTTTGCATTTATTATTATTTAATTTTATTAGGAATATTAACTCATATTTACCACAGAACTATTTTAACTTGCTGTAAGTTTGTTGTTAAGGTTGTATTCTAAGGTCATGTGTGTTTGTCTCTGTTTTCATTGTGGCACAATGAAAAGAATGCATGTAGGTACTAAATGAGAAACAGGAAGTAGTAGAATGTTCTCTTCGCAGCTAGTTTATGCTATTATTTTACAAATTTTATTGTGCTAAAAACAATTTCAGTTATGTGCAAATGAGTTATGAATTCTATAAAATCAGATACATTTCAAGAGAACTATTTTTATTAATAATATTAAAGAAAAGGAACAGATCTAACAATTGACTGATTTGTTAAATCATCTGAAAATTGAGTCAACAAATTTTGAAATAAATTATTATTTATCTGCAAAACTTATTTCAATACATTTTCATCATACATAAATAATAAATATTTAAAATGACAGTTTGAATTTGACACTTTAGCATTCATAGGCTCTTACATTAATTACCATAACAAAATTTTATTTTACATTTAATATATTATAAGTAATAACAATTAGAAATTATCTATTTAGTGCTTAAAACTTTTCATATCTAAAATTTGTTTTATAACAGATGAAATGAAACGTAGAAGAGAATTCTATGCGCAACATCCTGAAGTTGGTAAGTTAAATTTTAAAAAAGTTATATTAGCATGAATGTGATTCAACTCACAAANAAGCACATAAGCACTGTAGTACTTTTAACTTTGACTGTTTAACCGAATAATACTAGAATAATTCTAGTACTTTTTGCAGATTTTTAGTTTACCTTACAGTGGTTTCCATATCTAAACTAATAAAAATTAATGAAATCAGTAGTTAATATTTTGACTGGTTTGTTTGAAAATTTTAAAGCTCATTATTGTTGTAATTATAAAAAAGGTTACTTCTTTTTACTATGAAAATTATCATGTTAAAATTATTTTAAGTTTGAAGATGGAAGAAATGCTTATTATTTATTTTAGTTGAAATGATAAGAAATGATTGCTGGATTAAATCTGATACTTTACTACTACTATTATATTAAATACTGAGTAATTTGGTACTGGAGGTAGGCATTAGGTGTCGTCACTTATTAAATTTAATGTAATATAAATCTGGCAATCATTTTGCTTATAAAAATATTGGACTTTGATATGTTTATATTAATTGTAATACCTTTTTGAAGTGATGAGCAGTATAAGACAANTTCCATGTTGTACGAGTCACTTAGATTTTACAAATACGTGTGCCGGGCTGTGAACAGCTCACGTATTTGTAAAATCTGAGTGACTCGTACAACATGGAATTCATATAAAACGAGAAAAATCAACAGTGTTATAGGGGGTCGACTGGTAATTATACTACATCTGGATTCGGCCAAATCTACAATGGGTTCGACCGGGTGATACGGAAAAGGACCTATCCGGGACCATGGAGCTACAAACGGCGTGTCAGTAGTGTCCGACACATGTGTGCATAAACTTTAGTTGGCGCCCCTATAAATAACCCCACAATAAAAAATCACTTTATAAAAACGTATCAGTGAATACAAAAGAATTAAGAAATACTACGTATATCTACATATAAATGAGGATGTTTGTTCGTTCGCTGTGTTTGTTTCGCCTAGGCCATTCGACTAATTGCTACGAAACTCTGTTGTTATGTTCACATACTTGTAATTTAGAGTTCCCACCCGAAATTATTATTAGATTTCTATATATCAATCAATTACTGTCTACATTCGATTTGCTGGCTTTACGTGTAGCACCATGTATTGGAAACAATTTAACAAAATAATTAACTAAATATAATTCATACAAAAAAGATATTTAAAAAAACAAATGTTCTATTTGTGAGATTAGCTGAGGGCCAAGGGGGCAATTCCTAATGATTACTTACTTGGCATGGGTTGGTAAAACCCGAGCTATGTCAATTGGATGGTGCTTTCATAATTAGTTGGCGAGATTGCAAGATCCGGCCAATGTCAGGATGCTGATACCAGTTAAGATAGAGTTAAACGTGTCCTAATCCTCTAGGATGATCTAAATTATTGAGTTGGGAGGTCGGTGAGTAAGTTGATAGGTGTCAGGTTTTCCAAGGAAGACAGGCCATAAACAATAAACAACACAGGTTTATTTTAACTCAATCTAAGACATACAAAGAACTATGTAACATACAATTAATTTAAAAACTATATAGAGAGTAGCTATATAACACAATGCAATTAGCCTACTTTGTATGGCAATCGTGTCGGCGTTTTGATACCCCTTATATAAATAATCAAACATCCTCACTACATGATGTAGTAAGGATGTTTGATTATTTATATAGGCTTTGCCAGGGTTTGCGATGCTGGTTGAGTGCCTTGGGAGTTGTTTGCACATTGTGGGCACTGAATGCGTCCCCAGCTGGCATTGTAATAACTGTCGTCAGCTTATATATGTTGGAAGAGTATATTGGAACGAAGGTCTAGGTAGCGTAATTGGCAATGCATCTGCATGATAAGCAGGAGTTGTGGGTTTGAATCCTGCTTCTTCAGATCAATTCTTTTCTTCCGGTAATTCTAAAATTATTATTTAAATTATTTAATTAATTTATAATTATTAAATCTATCAAGAGAAGGCGCCTAATGCCTAACTCTAATGCCAAATTATCTATTAAATTATTAGTATTATAGCTGTTTCTAGTTCGATAATATTCGGCTTTGGTTGATGTATAGCTTTAAATGTATCGGGTATAGTAAGGATGTTTGCTTATTTAAAATTAGTAACACCAGGTATAATAATTACTGCAATGGATATTTTATAAACCTATCACTTAAAAATAACCTTAACACTTTATTATCACATAAAAGCAATTATTATCTAAAGCCCTTAAAAGCAATTTAAACAAGTCTTATGTGAAGTCTTTCAGATGTTAAGGTTAGCCACTTCAATTACATGCAGGACCATCACAACTTATCCAACATAGATCACTTTCAAATACAGTAGTGTCATTTATCCAAATCAATTAGGGACTGGGGTTGTTCAGATAATCGATTATGTATGAAAAAATATATTAACCTATCCCGTGTTGAAATTTTTCTCCGTTGCATGTTGCTTTGCGTTGAATTTTCATCAATGTTAAGCCTAACGTAAATTTTTATAATAATAATCGTGGCTATTGTATCGTTAAAAAATTATTTCTTTATTTTGTACAAAGAAAATAAATATATTGAAAAATATAAAAACAAAAAAGTTATACTTTAGAAGTTAATCTAGTATCAAAAATGTTCGATTCAGCATGACACATAAAGTCCTCAGAAAAACACCACACAAAAATGTCAGTGCTGCCAGCTAAAACACACACACACCAACAAAAAAATATTGGAGTAGCTCAAAGATATAGACAAAGGTTGCAGCACCACAGCACTACCAGAAATTTAAATTTGCCGACTGGAATGCTTTCAGTTGATTGGCTTTCAGATAAACAATGCTCTACTGTATTAATAGTAGACCAGTATTAATTGGTAGTCATTGACTATCCTCTCTCTTAGGAGGAGGTTGAAGTTGAACAGTCTGTTCTTTCTATGGGTGAGTGATATGGTTGCATTCAAATAGGAAAATTACATAATACAAAGTTACTGATGATTATAAAATATGTTTTAAGAGGTTTTCAAGAGAGCTGAGTTTAAATATTTTGTCCATTTTTCACAAACTAATTAATTTGCAGATTACCATTTGATATTTGTGAATGATGCAGTATGAAGAATTAATATTAGAAAAAAATATTATATCTGAAAAAATTTAATATGTCATACTTTCAGTTCCTGTCTACTTGACTAATGAAATTGTGCTGTTTCTGTATCATCTGAGTATTGCAATATGACAGTGGTAGGCTGAAATAAACTCTTTATACGGTTTTCATTTTAATGTTGTTTTTATTTATTGCCTATGCAACACCAGGCTTTATCTGCTAGTTTATTTGTATACACAGTGATAACTAATTATAGTTTTAGTCCTGACACTATAATTTTTTTCATTTCCAACATTGTTGATTGAGATCATGCACAAAGGAAGAGGTCATTGTGACTTTTAGGAAAACAGTATAGATTTCTCTAAACAATAAAGTTATTGAAGCAAATGAGAAAGAGAATATAAGTATGAAGCAAATTGTGGACAGATTTAAGATTTGATAAGACAGCAAGTATATGAAATTTTGAAAACTGTCAGATATCAAACAGGAATGACTGAGTGGCAATAGGTCAGTGAAGAAGAAAGTAAGGAAGTCTGGTAACAAAGACAATTTTTTGAGACTGGTTTATCAATGTGAAGGCAAAGTACATTTTGTATCTGGACCAATTTTACAAGAAAAAACAGAGGAAGTTACTGAGAAGTTAGATAAGAGTAGTTTTAAAGCTTCCAATGCATGGTTGGAAAGTTTTTGGCAATGGCATTCATTCTTCTTCAAGACTGTGGAGAACCTGGAAATGTCAATGAAGAAACTGTGGTAGAATGGAATGAGAAGTGTGTATATGTGAAGGGATACAAATCCAAAGATGTTGTAAATGACGATGAAACAGATTTATTTTTTCAGGCATTACTGAACAAAACACTGTTCATAAAAGGTTATAAATGTTCAGAGGGACAATATCTTGCCATGTTTGTGTGCAGGTTTATGACAGGAGTATAATTGGCAACTTGATGTTCCAAAAAAGCAACAGCTGAACTTGCCTGTTTGTATCTATTTTAGATGTAGTGATGTGGATCACAGAAACATAAAATATGTATTCTGAGAAACAGTGCAGTCATGCTTCAGAAAGACTAACTTTTAAATGAACAATGATTAAGATCATTTGGGAAAAATGATAAAACTTTCCAAGAAGCACTTAAGCAAGCTTTGGCAGCATCTATGTGGATGATTGTTAACAATGACAATGCAACTGAAGTAGACAGTTTGTTCAGGACAACCAATGTAAGTCAACAGAAAGTGATGATGCAGCTGATAGGATTTAGATTATGAACCAAATATGAAAATGTATTAGGAAGCAGGTTAAACATCTTAAAAGACCTGCAAAATAGTTTGAATAGTTTGAGTGAAGTTTGCTTCAAGTGATAGCAGTACACAGATGATAGCAGAAGGTAATTCATACAAGTTAACCAGATGCAAACAAACAGTTTATTTGACTTCTGGAAAAAGTTAAATTTTATTCTGTCTCAATCACCAGAAATGTTTTATTTGTGTTTTTTGTGATTGTGTAGGCTGACTATGTAGAGAAATAAAGTACAAATTATAGGAAATGATGCACACAGCAGAATTCAGTTTTATTATTTTCACACTTTGAATGACCATTGGCATTCATCAATTTGTCAAAATACAGTACTGTCTTACTGTTTGTTGCCACTACACCAATGGATAATGAGCAGTTATTTATTGTGACATTGTTGCAATGCTGGGCTGCAATTTTTAATTTATTTAATTTAATTAAAATATATCCTTTTCACCTGAAATTAGTAGTCTTGCCCCTGAACATCAAATTTTCTGTTTAGCAATGGAGTCATGTCGGACATCTATCTAACTCCTTTCAAGAGAATATTTTTTAATTGAAGTAACGTGACTTCTGGTTTGCATCAGAAGTTTGTATATAGTTAATTGGAGTCTCCTGCTCCAAAGCTTTCTATATCTTTGTCTTGACTTTCGTGTATCTAACTGTTCTCAAGATTAAGGAAGCATGAACGGATGACAGTTGAAATTTATAAGTCTACAAGTTTTTCAAATTTCAGCCCAGTAAATGACTACAGAAAACATTTCCTGAAACGATTTCTGTACTGTACATACAAGGTAAACCCCATTTATACTGGAAACTTGCTCATTACAGAAAAATTTCATAATACCATCCAATTACATTATAGGCAGGTTTGACTATATCTTATAACATAAATACAATGAATACATAAGTCTACAATTCTCAATTAGTGATCATTGTAGTTGATTTTTTTTAAATATCATATCTATCAACACTATAAATTTCATTATTTGGTAAGAATAAGATATTACTTTTATTAGTAACTGTCATAAAGGATTGTCTTTAGGATAAAGTTCATTTTGACTAGAATTACGAGAGCATAGAATTTGCTTGTCAAAGTATAAATTTTAAGTTATTCAACTATCAAATTACATTCCGAAACCAAGATCATTTAAATTGTAGTGCATCAAAAGTAATTCAAAAGTCAAACTACTTAATTATTTTTGAGTGCTTGACAGATTGTTATTTTAAATTAAATGTAGAAAGTAATAAATATTTCCTTATAATGGATTATTGTATGAATTTAGTGCCTGCGTCGAGTGAAGAAAGAGGCGAAGTGTTGGGTGGCGAGAGATTGATCTTTTCTCCCAAAGACATGATCAGCATATCAATGGAATATTGTCCTATGTAAGTTAACTATTTATATCAATGTTTCTATTTTTGTTCATAAATTAAAGAATTTTTACAGGATGTTTTATTTGTTTTAAGAATAAAATTTAAATGCTACATAAATAATATTTTACTCGGATATATTTGGTAATAAGTTTTGGCATCACATTCAAACAGAAAAACGTAATTGCATATAAAATTGAATTATAAGCTTTTTTTAATTTGTAATTAAGTACTTTTGTATTTTTCTATACACTTTCCTTGTATATCATTAGTTTTTCTTAATTTATTACTATTGTTTTATTAAATATAATTACTACTATAGCCATTATAAATAATTTTGTTTCCTATTGTAAAAATTTATTAGCTTAAAAATATATTTATCTTTTGCAGAGGTGTGCTATTTCCTCATTTGCAGGGGAATCAAATTTCTAACATTAGTAGCTCACAGGTAAGAATAAGAAAATATGTTTTTTTCAGTAAGTTCATTCTATTTATTTGAAAATAAAATTTAGGAAAAATATTTTTTATTACTTTGTCAATTATTTATTAACACTGTTTAACAAAAATAAAAAATGAAATCCAATTGAAATAGCTTCTTTTAATGTGAAAATCAAGAAAAACTTCAGATTATAAGTTCATTCTGAGAAATAATTTATATATTTTTTGGTCTATAACTCTTGAGGAAAGATGTTTAATTTGTAACCACCGAAATTTTTATATTTTAGAAGTTTTCACTCCAGCGAAAGTAATTTAAATTTAATTTTGTATAGAGTTTCCTTAAGTATGTTTAGAAAAATAGCATTTTATATTTAATTTTTTAAATGCTTTGTTTAAATTTCCCAATGAGAATTTTCGTAATTGACTTCCAAAAGAATTCAATTGTGGATGTATTAAAAATTATATTTGAAAGTTTAGTTCCTAACAACTTTTTAAAACTTGCAAAATTTTGTGTAAAAATTTCTGAAAATTTTTCTATAAATTTTTTTAATCATTGTTATATTCTTACATTTGAGAACTTATGATTTTGATGAAAATTTATGTTGAATATTTTTGTTTGGTTAATTTAATTTTTGCTTCTATGCATTTGTAGCTACAACTATTTTCAGATGACCAAGACAAAACTTTTCTCACTAGTTTCTAGCCATTTATACACGAGTATGGTTTTGAGAAAGTTCTGTCTTTATCATCTTAATTTTTGCATTTGACAAAGTCAATTTGAACTTTTTCTGTTTCATGTACTTGTTTACTGACTATAAATCTGTTTTGCAAAATCTTTACTTAAGTAATATTCTTAATAGAATTTAATAATACTGTAATAATGTTTTTAAACTTTGTAAAGTTGTATCTTTTTTCAGTTACTCAAAGTGACAATCAGTCATTTGGTAGTTCTTTCTATATACACTAAAATTTCAATTATCCATGGTCCACATTATCTGAAGCAAACTTGTAAATAAATACTTTACTTTTCTTATACTGGGAATCATAAAAGCATTACTGTGAATGCACTAAGCACATAAGCACTGTAGTACTTTTAACTTTGACTGTTTAACCAATTGAATGGTCAATACAGAGGTGACGGCAATTGCGGAAAAGAAGGGAAAAACCATTATAAAACTAAACACTCAGACTTCTTAAAGAAAGTTTAAAGTAATAATGTATATTACAAACTGATTGGTTTATTTACCTTATACGATTTAACTTCGATATGAGACAAACTAGTCATTTCAACTATAATAATATGCATGTTATTCTTTAAACTATTGTACAAATTAGTTGCATAATAAATGTGAAAAATGTTGTTGATATATATGATTACATTCACTAAGGTATAAAAAAAAGGCTTTAAAAAGTGATAGCATATGAATCCTTTATAATTTTTAATCCAGAATGGCCTTGTTATCACACTATCCAAGGTAGCATTGGTCCACCTTAATTCTAATAATTGGGATAATACCATACTATGTTATATAAAGCCACTGTTGATGGTACAAGCAATTAATGTTAAATGTATTAGTTTTGATTTTATTTTTAAGACCATAAGTATTGTCTTAGTGTGATTATGAATACACTTTTAGCTACTCTGATTATAAAATGGCAACAAGTGAAATCAAACTGTGTCTCCATCCATCCATTTACAATACAAAAAATTTTGAAGCAGTTACTGGCAATTCAAAAATAGGTAAGTTCAAAAGAAACAGATAACTTGTATCTCAAGAAACAGCTTATGAACTGCTTGAGAATGCTTTCAGGGACACAAACTTTAATGATTACTGAGAAGAGAGGGAAACTTTCCAAAGAAACTGAACACTCTAAACTTAACATTTTGTTGTAGATGGCTTTGTAGTTTTAAGCAATGTCAAATTAGCATCTAATTTTAATTGTGTTAATCATGAGGAAATACAAAACTTAATTGAAGAAACTCAAGTTACAGTCTAAGAATATTAATATTTGTTTTAGCTTTCATTGCTCTAAATCATACTGTACAGTATTTTCAGCTACAGGGGTCCAAAAAGTTGCTGTGCAGTGAGAAATTTGCAATGACATTAAAGTTATGCCTATGAGATCTGTAAGTTGTTCATTTGGCAACAGTTGACCAGTTATATGTATGGTATTGCATACAACTTCAGGTTTTATATATGCAATATCATGCCTATAACTTCAATGTCACTCCAAATTTCATACTGCACAGCAACTTCTCAGATACCCTGTATAAATCGAAAGATTATAAGAAGTGTCATATTTACTATAATCCTTTTATCATAAAATCAAAAACAATTCAAAATAATTGCATTCTCTCTCTAAAGCAAACATCTATAATAAGTTTTAATTTGCTTTTGTTAAATTTAGTTTTATATAATTTAATATTTTCCTAATTTTGTTATAATTACAGTAGAGTGTCGTTTATCCGAATCATTTGGGGACTGTGTTGTTCGGATAACCGATTATGTACCAAAAAATATATTAACCTATCCCATGTTAAAATTTTGCGTGTCGCTTCGTGTTGAATTTCCATCAATGTTAAACCTAACATAAACTTAAAATAATAATTGTAGCTATTGTATTATTAAAAATTATTTCTTTATTTTGTACAAACAAAATAAATGTATTGAAAAATATGGGGGAAAAAATTATATTTTGGAAGTTAATCTAGTATCAAAAACGTTCGATTCAGCATGACACAGTCCGAATGGAATGCTTTCAGTTAACCGACGTTTCGGTTGATCGGCTTTCGGATAAACAACGCTCTACTGTATTACTGAACTGTATTTGAATTTAAAACTCACGATTTTCAGTTGTCTTTGCAATGTCTCTGTTTATGAAATCACACGCTAAAGATACGACTGTAGGATTGAAAATTTTTAATTGGTCTGACTGTATTTTTGAATATTTTAGTATTTAATTACATAAATCATAAAACTTTAGCTGCTGAAAATAGTTAAATTATATAATTTTGTATATTTGAAAATTAAGAATGTATTAGCAAAAAATTTTTAAAGTATGTAAAATTAAAATCTATTGTTTTCATTACTAAAATTGTGATAAAAATTAACTGTTGATATTGAAAATTGTGTGTATTTTAAAGAAATTGGCAAGTCGTACCAGGCTGGATTTCAGCTTCTACAATCTTGCTGTCTTGCATCATTGGTCAGACAAAAATATGAACAATGGCAAAGGAGTGTTACTCATTTATTACACATTTTTTTTTTTTTATATTAATAGTCATATAATGATTTTTACAGGAAAATAAATGCATTATTTTCCTGTGTTCTTAATAATAGCTTAATGTTTAAAAATACTTTAACTAAGGTAGTTTAGATGAATGATATCTTACTTTGGCTACAAAGATTATTTTTGTTTCAGTATTTGCAAAATAAAATTACTTAATAATAAATAATAACACTTTTTGATATTGGAAACAGTGATAAGCTATTAATATACTTTTATGTATTTTTTGTTTTACCATTATTTGAATTCTGACGTTTTATGTTTCGTCATGTTTGTAGAGTCATCGTCGATACCTTTATTGTCCCGGCGCATTAACTATAGCCCACTTGAAAAAATTGATTCATGCCAAATATAATCTCCTCCCCAAACAGCAGGTATCGAGTTGTATTAATTATTCTAAGTTATTTAAAATTTAAATAAAATTGTAATTTAATTAAGAAATAATTGTATTTTTTTTTTAATATTTAGGTTGATATACTATACATGCACGACTACCTCTTTGATGAATATACCATGATGGATTTAGCATACATATATTCTTGGAGAAGGGTAATGAATTTATTGTTGATTGTAAAATTACTGGATAAAAACTAAAAACACTATAAACTTTTAAACCTTAATGCAAATTCTTTTAAAAATTATCTAACTTTTTGATTTATTAGTATTATTTTCATTTTTATATTATTCTGCTGTCTTTGCCTGAATTTTTAAATGTTAAAAATGTTTATTCCAAATACATTTGAATGATATGATATTGATTTTTGGAGTCATTTTTAATTGACAGTTTTTTATCTTTAAGGATTAAGCAGTTTTGCTTGCTTCAAATTCATTGAGCTCTCTCTCTCTCTACCTCTGTTTCTCATGGATTTACATTGAAAACATAATCAAAAGTTGCACTTCTAAGTTTAAGTTACTTTCTTTTATAATGTATAATGTTTAAATAAATTAGTATTTAATTATTATTCATTGCTTGTCATATGAGTATGAAGTAATTAGTTCTGATAAAATTTTAAAATGTATAGATTTTCTAATTTTGTTGTGTTGCTTAGCAAAGTGTAAATGGCAGTATGGAACATATAGAAGATTCTCTTTTACTTGTAAATTTAGTGTAATACTTATGAGAGAATTTATAAATGACACTGCCACACTGTTATGCCTGTCTTGATAGGAGGACAAAATAATAGATTGCCGAGTCAAATTTATTTGTTCTGATCTTTAATCTCGTTAGGAAGCTTTTGGTTATCCTCATAACTGACAATAACCAATTACCCAAATAAAATAGAGTCCTAATGAAAGTTAAGTAATTGATGAATGATAGAGAACCTATTGCCTGAAAAATATGGCATATTTTCTTTATTATTGCTATTCAACACAGCTTATGTAAGATCTACTTTGAAGAATTGTTGCCTGTATGTTATGTAATACATTTGTTAACAAATCTACTAAGCAGTAAAATAATAATAGATGTTTATATTGCAGAACGAACCAATTCGACTCTTCTACAAGATATATAACAAACCAACCGACAAAGACACTTTAAGGGAAAGCAACGATAACACTTGCAAAGGCATAGAAAAGCAGCGGGTGAATGACAGTCATCTGATTCTCAATGGCAACGACCGGACGCATCAGAACACGCCGAATTCCAAGCCGGTTCCAATCCACGGCGTAGACAAGAAAGAGGTGAGGGATGCAATCTGGAACTACATGAAACCCTCAAACCAGACAGAGTGCGATCTGAAATGCATCGATCAAACTTTTGACAAAGACGGTTTTGTGGACACCAACGGCAAGATTCTAAACGAACTAGAAAACTGCATCACAAACAAGGTTTTCTGAGATGGTCCTACTATATATAAACATTTTAACAGTGTGTATAGCTTACATTAAATGTATAATCTGTTCAGATAGTTCTATAAGAGAAAAATAATTATTTTTACTATATATATATATTATACATAAAGATTAGATGATAGATGTAAGATAGATTGTATTTTTGTAATATGAATCTTTTCTAACCTCACTTATTTATTGAAGAACATCTTTCATCCTATTGTTTTGTTTGTAAAGCATTCAGACAAACTTTTTCGTCCAATTGTAAATAGAATCGTAGTTGCAAATCGTTGTCACAAATGTAAAAATCATGACATCCACATCATTATACACCGGGCAGGACACGTTATCGTCGGTGGACGAAAGATAGGGTTGTGCACCAACGTGGCAAGAGTCGATTTTTTATATATATGTATTATATATATAAAAGTTGTTAAAGTACGAAATTATTTTCTTACACAAAAAAATAAACGAATTAATAAAATATTCGTTCTGTTTTAACTTTCTTNGGCTCACGTATTTGTAAAATCTAAGTGACTCGTACAACATGGTATTCATATAAAACGGAAAAATCAACAGTGTTATAGGGGGGATCAACTTGTAATCACGGTATTTCGTAGGTCAATTTTAAATTCGAAATTGACATTGTACAAAGTATTAATTTTCCCAAATTCTTTTGTTTTCTGTGTTTTACAATATTACATCCTCGTTGTGTTTTCTTTTTTTTAATTTATAAAAATTACTTTCGTCCTTGTAGCAAGTAAAGGTATTTTCTTTCTTTCTTTCTTTTTTAATATTCAAGGTAGTTTATTTATTTATTTATTTTTAAATAAAGATACAATCAATTTTGATTGTAAAACAAGTTTTTCTAAATTTTTGGTGAGTTAGTGTCGAGTTGTATAGAAGTAATCGAGGTAATTTAATTATATAGCCGAATTAAATCACTTTAAAGTGTTATAAAGAGAGAAATGATGCCGTTTTTTAAAGTTAAAATGTGCAGTTTAAGTGATAAGGAAACAGCTGAACAATTGTAGAAGCTTAATGATTGTCTTTCTCCTCTTTAAGAGCGGGAGGAGGATCAAATTTAGTGTCATTTAACGATAAAATTCAGTGTTGCTATGTGTAAAAACAAGAGACTACACGAGGATTTAGATTTAGAGGGCCTATAAACAACAAAAGTAGTAATATTTAATAATAGTAAAAACTGGGGAAGAAAGGGTCCGAATTTACTATTATGCCTAAAATTGGGTCTCGAGCAGTTTAGTTAGGTACTCGAGTCGAACTGATGAGTTTCCTACTCTCAAAATATCACATGTATCTCGTGACCGCATCGATTAGAGTATTTTAGAATCGCTTTACTATACCCTGCAGTTAATAGGCTACATTTGTGTTTTAGTATGTTTTCCCCCTTTAATCTTTCGTACCAGGTAAAAATTGCCCCATTAAATTATTCCGAAAAAATGTATAGATTTTCTAGCGCAGGATGCTTTATAATTGCTTGGTAACTGTAACTTTTAATGCTATATCCTGTTGATAAAAATGCACCAACAGATCAAATTCGTACAGTTTTACACGTACTGCACTCCTATAAGAAGTTTATTTCGCCTAATTATATATATATTGTAGAGAAAATAACATAGGATGGTGAAACGTCCCTCATTTCTTTTACCCACGTGACAAGTTAGAGAATTAGCGTATGTCCTTCGATCGACTTGTCCCTTTGAATACTAAAAACACCGAAACTTCATATTTTACTGATAACATCGATAAGGAAAATGTCGTTTAGAATTATCGTTAATAAATCGTAACAAGTTTTACCCAAATTTAACCTTTAAAATTACATTTTTTTTAAAAGATTAAGGCCCCCTTTACGAATAGGAAGGACACTTTAATAACTAAATACAGTATAAATGTACAGTGTCAATTTTATGCCTGGCNCATTGCTTGTCATATGAGTATGAAGTAATTAGTTCTGATAAAATTTTAAAATGTATAGATTTTCTAATTTTGTTGTGTTGCTTAGCAAAGTGTAAATGGCAGTATGGAACATATAGAAGATTCTCTTTTACTTGTAAATTTAGTGTAATACTTATGAGAGAATTTATAAATGACACTGCCACACTGTTATGCCTGTCTTGATAGGAGGACAAAATAATAGATTGCCGAGTCAAATTTATTTGTTCTGATCTTTAATCTCGTTAGGAAGCTTTTGGTTATCCTCATAACTGACAATAACCAATTACCCAAATAAAATAGAGTCCTAATGAAAGTTAAGTAATTGATGAATGATAGAGAACCTATTGCCTGAAAAATATGGCATATTTTCTTTATTATTGCTATTCAACACAGCTTATGTAAGATCTACTTTGAAGAATTGTTGCCTGTATGTTATGTAATACATTTGTTAACAAATCTACTAAGCAGTAAAATAATAATAGATGTTTATATTGCAGAACGAACCAATTCGACTCTTCTACAAGATATATAACAAACCAACCGACAAAGACACTTTAAGGGAAAGCAACGATAACACTTGCAAAGGCATAGAAAAGCAGCGGGTGAATGACAGTCATCTGATTCTCAATGGCAACGACCGGACGCATCAGAACACGCCGAATTCCAAGCCGGTTCCAATCCACGGCGTAGACAAGAAAGAGGTGAGGGATGCAATCTGGAACTACATGAAACCCTCAAACCAGACAGAGTGCGATCTGAAATGCATCGATCAAACTTTTGACAAAGACGGTTTTGTGGACACCAACGGCAAGATTCTAAACGAACTAGAAAACTGCATCACAAACAAGGTTTTCTGAGATGGTCCTACTATATATAAACATTTTAACAGTGTGTATAGCTTACATTAAATGTATAATCTGTTCAGATAGTTCTATAAGAGAAAAATAATTATTTTTACTATATATATATATTATACATAAAGATTAGATGATAGATGTAAGATAGATTGTATTTTTGTAATATGAATCTTTTCTAACCTCACTTATTTATTGAAGAACATCTTTCATCCTATTGTTTTGTTTGTAAAGCATTCAGACAAACTTTTTCGTCCAATTGTAAATAGAATCGTAGTTGCAAATCGTTGTCACAAATGTAAAAATCATGACATCCACATCATTATACACCGGGCAGGACACGTTATCGTCGGTGGACGAAAGATAGGGTTGTGCACCAACGTGGCAAGAGTCGATTTTTTATATATATGTATTATATATATAAAAGTTGTTAAAGTACGAAATTATTTTCTTACACAAAAAAATAAACGAATTAATAAAATATTCGTTCTGTTTTAACTTTCTTGTGTAATGTTTCAATTCTGAAAATAATGTAATTTCTAATGGCTTACACAATTCTGAATTGCAAAGATATATTTTCGATATCAAATTTGAGGCATTTTAACAGCCAAGAATTCTGCTTAAAAACTGAATATCCAAGATGTTTACTCAGATCAAAGCACTATCAATATATATATTGTAGGAAACACTCTTTAATTCATGTAACATTAATCTATTTCATCTCAGTTTCTGTCACTTTTTATAACATTCAAAATAAATTTTAGCATTATTTAGATTTGAATGTTACATATAAGCTCTGAGCCCAGTTACTTTGTAGTAAATATAGAGTAATTTAAGCGAACCTTTGCTGGTCACTTGTGGCACTCGCGGGTATTTAGTGTCTTATGTGTGTTCCTACTTAACAGCAAATACACACGTGCCCGGTGTTCTACTTCTGAAAATTTAACAAGTGGTATAATAGCACACTTTAATTGATCGATAACAGCAGAACGAAGATGAAAGAAAATCAACCATTGTGTGATTATTACCATTTTGATAATACCAAGCAAGCAATGTCTATATCAAAACCCTTTACTAGACGATTGATACACAACCTCTCCACAGAAAAATGCATATTACATTAACACGAATATATTTACCCTACTCACACCGTAATGCCAGTCCATTCAAAATTGTATCATACAAAATAACAGTGAAGTTTACAAAACTACTGTTTTTTTCAACGTTTTTAAGGGGTCGAAAATTAACTGTATTCTGCTTTTTAAGCTGGAAAATTGAAAAAGGTATCCTATATCTGGTCTCTGATTAGTTGATTCTAGTTTACTGATTCAAAGTATGAAGTTAATAACTTTGGCATTACAGGTAAGCCAGTGTAATTTTTACTTAGAAATCTTCCAGCTTCCTTTGATAGAATCCTATTGAGTTCAGACAAAGTGCATTTTGTTACTTTGTTCTCAGATCTTTCTGTATAATATGTGTTACTGAAAATACAGGCGGATCTATTTCCATAAAAGAGTAATTTGAATCATTATAGACAGTGTTAATTGTTTTGTAAATTCAAACAATAGCCCAAACGTTTCGAAAATGTTTAATATAAAGTCATCTTTTCATATACAAAAGTTTTGTAGGTATAATATAGATCCCGGTATATAAAATGAGTAACTACGAATAACTCTTTATAAACAAGGTTATTGTAAACGTATACAAGTAAATATGGAAAGAATTTTTAAACCATCCTAGTATCGTTGCATTTCGGATAATTTTCGGCGAAGATAAATGGATAATATCCAAATTCTTGGTTATTCTGTTAAAAAAATACAAGAAATCAATTACTAGTTTCAATCGATTTGCATAAAATCACCTTATATTAGGTATTTTCCTCGAAAATTGTCTTTGGCACACCACTTGCACGCGATAATTATCGATTGTTTCATTCTGTATGCAAAATTAAAATTGCCTTATCGATACCAATCTTGTTATTGATTGTTACTGACGTCACTTTCAAGGTAAAGTTGGCACCTGTTGTGTTTCCTAGCTATAAGAATATACTACTACTACTAATAATAATAATCTATGTGTTGTGATGGTAACCATACTACCACTTAAATGCCTAATTTTGGGTCCCGACTTACCGTTCCTCCTAAGTGGGGTGGCAATCTATCTTCCTCTATGTATTCTCCTATTGTTTTATTATCTACAAACTTCACCTTCTCGACAGCTGCGGGTGGTAACAAGTACTTGGCTATCTTCCATGTAGCTGTAAATCATACGGTTACGGGTGTTATTATACAATAATTAATGTGACCACAATACTAGAAATTCTACTTACCTACCAAAATGCTCGGCAGATTAGCCACAATGATATGTCCTTCAAATAAATTTACATAAATATACTATCTACAGTTACATAATGGGCTAATATAAGGTTAATTCATTTTTTTTATGTGAAAAACACTTCACATTGAATATTCCTCAAGGGGTGAAATTACGAAATGATACTCACCTACAATGGCCAAGTAATGCTCTTTCACCATGTTAATCAAGAGAGTCAACAAGTCCATATTCTAAATATAAACGAAACATCACTTATGAAGACTCGTAACGAGAAAAGCACACGTGTATTTGTTACGCGACGTAACAGCAATATACAGTCGACCCCCCTATAACACTGTTAATTTTTCCGTTTTATATGAATTCCATGTTGTACGAGTCACTTAGATTTTACAAATACGTGTGCCGGGCTGTGAACAGCTCACGTATTTGTGAGCTGTTCACAGCCCAACAACAGTGTTTTAGGGGGGGTCGACTTGTAAATTAAAACACGAAGAATGACTTACAGCGTTACTAAGCCCAGCTCCCGTGCAATCTATTATAATGGTGAACATCTCTCCGGGATTGATGCTTTCTACGCTTTCTATCCAGTAAGTGACGAATCGTTCCAAGTCCTGCTTCTCCGCCGAACTCGTTCTTCTCACCTTTTTTGCTCTCAGAAACACTACCAGAAAGCAAACACTTCCCTTAATTTCAATGGAGCATGAAAGGGAAGCTGAAAATGTTATCAAATTTCTCTTGCAACAGGTAATAATTTCTAAACTATTCTTTAGAAAATATATTTTGGCCCACTTGTATATTCTAAATAACCAAATAATCTTAGGGAGAATAGGAACATTTCATGCGTAACACAGGAAATGGGGAGAGGTAATGTTAAACAACCCAACAGACAATTGACTTCACTGGTAACTCAAGTAACGAGCCGTTAAATTCGCTAATTAGTTATACCTCATTATATAAATCGGGTGTTACTAACAGACGAGAGCAAGTGTTACACTAAATTAAGGGAAGTATGGACATTTTCTCACCCGTGCAGCATCCATTTTTGTCTCTGTTGTAAGGGACGATAACTTGGCGATCGAAGAACTCGGTTGGCAACTCGTCCCTTTTAATTTCTGCAGATGAAACAATAAGTTAAACACACTTACTTTCCATTAGAAAAAAAATGGGCGTTAAATACCTCTGATGGAATGCTCCTTCCTCCATTTTAATTCCTTTTTGGCCATAGCGATGCCATTTTTCAGCCTGTCCTCATTAGGATGTAACAGTGCTTGGTGGACGATGAATCTCTTGACAAATTCGTCGTCATCTTTCAATCTCTTAATATCTTCCGCATAATAGGATTCTAAGAACGGTAAAAACACTAGAAATTAAAATTTACATTTAAAAAAGAATTTAAACTAAAAGCTGTTCCGTATCGTAGCTAGTCGCCATCTTTACTCGCTTTACTCTATAACAAAATGGCAGCTCGTACCGATACAGACACGTTATTTATATTTGATACTTTTTTAATTAAAAAATAAATTTACGGGAGATTTACTTAATTTTCTAACAAAATATATCCAGGTACAGAAGAGTACACAATCGATTTTATCTCGACAAAAGCATTTTAAAACAATCTATTGTGTTATATCCGCCACACGAAAACCTTCCACGCTCGAAAGGAATGCAAGTTTATAAATTTATAAATAATGAAATTTAATGCTAGAAAATAGCGTAACGATCGAAATCGATAGTAATCTTTCGTGTTCTAGAAATAAAACAATTTTATTCTTAATCTCCCGTACAATTCGATACGATTCATCGAGTTAAACACTAAAACCTCTCGTGACGTTTGCGGTCTAGAAAGCTAACCACGTGACTCACTTTTCCGGCCGCCAGTATCACGAGATGTAATTATGACGTCACCTACACTGGACGTTTTTATACGAAATTTTTAAGACATAACTCGGCGAAGGTCGACTGGTCTTCTAAAACTCGATCCTGTTTGATCAATTCTCTAAAACACCGCTGCAACACACTGTATTGTTTTCTTTATTGTTAATTAAATAATAAACGTTGGGCTATTTCTGTGTTCTCGCGTATATTACACAGGAGTTGTTTATAAAGACTGTTGCGAGTCTGTAGAGCGTAAATTGATATACGCCCTTTAGATAGGGGGTTTAGAATTACAGATATGTAATAAAACACTACAGTATCTAGTATACGAGAGTAAAAAATACTAGAAAAACGCCCAAATGTGACATAAATTTACTTTTAAACCATTAAATAACAGTTTTATAAATTTACTTTCATCTCCCCACGCGTCACAGAAGTCAAATTACTGTGTTTCCCTTTCAATTGAACGAAAGTAATCATCATTGGCGAGGGGTGAAAGTTATTTCGTTTAAAACGGGTTCATTCTATCCATTCGTTACTTAAATTGCTATATTTTTTGTGTCTAAAAATAGCCCCATTCTAGTATCATAATATGTTTATTACTCAACAAAGGAGCGTAACAAAGAACTCAATTCTGCTATAGACAATGCCTTTACGCTGTTCTGTTCTAATAAAGAACGGAAGAAAGGAAAGGAAAATATTTACTCCTACGCTTTAAACACTACTCACCGGGGGATTTTTCGATTTCTTCTAACACTTGCTTCCTTAATTCTTCGACGGTATGTCTATCGGGTGGAGGAATCTTGGAGTTAGTAAGCTCGGGCATGTTGCTGTACAGCTGTTATCCCTCCTCTGAAGCGTGCAACTTTAATAATTTCCACGATGTGTTTACGTCACGACATTCAAATCTCCTTCCTCTCCACTCAGCTGCTACGAGTAACACCTTCCTTTGCGTAACACGTCGATCGTCGTCTCACTCTTCGATTGGTTATCCAAAGGAAATGCTCACTTACAGTCTATAACACATATTAACTGTTAAAGATATTATTGGAAACGAAGGACGATCGTTATAAACGTGATTTACTGTCGATTTTTACCTGGTCTTTTTCGATTTATCGACATTGTGTCAATCTGCACGCGGCTGTCTTACGACGTTAATTGATACACGTGACTCAGAGTTTTGTTGGCTGTATCGACACAAAATGTACACTAAATTTATACTTGTGTTAATCTTATAAAGTAGTTCTGTTCGGTTTCAGTTGTGAAAGTACAAGTCGACCCCCCTATAACGCTGTTGATAATTCCGTTTTATATGAATTCCATGTTGTATGAGTCACTTAAATTTTACAAATACGTATGCCGGGCTGTGAATGGCTCACGTATTTGTAAAATCTAAGTGACTCGTACAACATGGTATTCATATAAAACGGAAAAATCAACAGTGTTATAGGGGGGATCAACTTGTAATCACGGTATTTCGTAGGTCAATTTTAAATTCGAAATTGACATTGTACAAAGTATTAATTTTCCCAAATTCTTTTGTTTTCTGTGTTTTACAATATTACATCCTCTTTGTGTTTTCTTTTTTTTAATTTATAAAAATTCTTTCGTCCTTGTAGCAAGTAAAGGTATTTTCTTTCTTTCTTTCTTTTTTAATATTCAAGGTAGTTTATTTATTTATTTATTTTTAAATAAAGATACAATCAATTTTGATTGTAAAACAAGTTTTTCTAAATTTTTGGTGAGTTAGTGTCGAGTTGTATAGAAGTAATCGAGGTAATTTAATTATATAGCCGAATTAAATCACTTTAAAGTGTTATAAAGAGAGAAATGATGCCGTTTTTTAAAGTTAAAATGTGCAGTTTAAGTGATTAGGAAACAGCAGAACAATTGTAGAAGCTTAATGATTGTCTTTCTCCTCTTTAAGAGCGGGAGGAGGATCAAATTTAGTGTCATTTAACGATAAAATTCAGTGTTGCTATGTGTAAAAACAAGAGACTACACGAGGATTTAGATTTAGAGGGCCTATAAACAACAAAAGTAGTAATATTTAATAATAGTAAAAACTGGGGAAGAAAGGGTCCGAATTTACTATTATGCCTAAAATTGGGTCTCGAGCAGTTTAGTTAGGTACTCGAGTCGAACTGATGAGTTTCCTACTCTCAAAATATCACATGTATCTCGTGACCGCATCGATTAGAGTATTTTAGAATCGCTTTACTATACCCTGCAGTTAATAGGCTACATTTGTGTTTTAGTATGTTTTCCCCTTTATATTTTTTAATCTTTCGTACCAGGTAAAATAATTCCGAAAAAATGTATAGATTTTCTAGCGCAGGATGCTTTATAATTGCTTGGTAACTGTAACTTTTAATGCTATATCCTGTTGATAAAAATGCACCAACAGATCAAATTCGTACAGTTTTACACGTACTGCATGCCTATCAGAAGTTTATTTCGCCTAATTACGAGAATTAATTATATATATATATATTGTAGAGAAAATAACATAGGATGATGAAACGTCCCTCATTTCTTTTACCCACGTGACAAGTTAGAGAATTAGCGTATGTCCTTCGATCGACTTGTCCCTTTGAATACTAAAAACACCGAAACTTCATATTTTACTGATAACATCGATAAGGAAAATGTCGTTTAGAATTATCGTTAATAAATCGTAACAAGTTTTACCCAAATTTAACCTTTAAAATTACATTTTAAAAAAAAAAAAAAAAAAGATTAAGGCCCCCTTTATAGGAAGGACACTTTAATAATTAAATACAGTATAAATGTACAGTGTCAATTTTATGCCTGGCAAACGAGGCATTCGACTGGATCCTACTGCTACTAAAACCGTCAAAGGTAAGGCCCTAATTCACCAGTTTGTCTAGGCCTTACGTAAAGTTAGCCATAAGCAATCTGTTATATTGTATTTACATTACACAACTGATGTTTGCATCTTGGAAACTGTAGTTTTTGCCTGCAGGAATGAACGTTCTCGGAAAGTAAAAAAAAAAAAAAGAAAGAGAATGTACCATCGTTCTCTGGCCTTATATCCGGGAATTATTGTCAGTGATACGAAGAGGCCAAGGTTATTAACTGTCATTTATGTCACAAAATAAATTAAAGAATTTGCATATGTATAGCTAATGTCTATCCCTAACGCTGTTCGTTGCTGCAAATTGCGATATTATGTTTCTTCGTCTAGTACAAATGATAGAAGTAGAGAAAGTAATTTCGAGTAATGCGACGCGACGCGACGCGCTGACGCATCGCCTCGCGTGGCTTAGTCTTATGTCTCCTGTTGTAAGGTGCGATACTCTTCCAAGGAAACGCAACTTAAAAATGATTTCCGTTTTTTAAGCTCCGAAATTATTCCGTATTACTTCTTAAAATTAATAAAAGTTACTTAGACGTTAAAGTATTTTTTAAATCGATTTACTAGCGAAGAAAAGGTAATTTTTATTAAGTTAAGACAATAGTTGGATAATAATAAAATGTAAAAATAGGTGGCGCGAATGTTAAACAGAGCGCCTCCTAGTGACCCGTTAAGCGGTGGCGCTCGAAGACAATAGCGCCATCTGGTTTATGCGACAAGATCGTACAAGTCAATAAAACTGAGTTTTTTCAACGGTGCGAGGGAATAAATTTAAAATTAATTATAAGTAAACTTGTTATTCGTTTTATAAATAATCGCAAGAATAAACTATATTTTTTGTAATTACTTTCTCTTATAACAGAAAGAAAGTATGTCGATCGGTCAAAAGATGACCTCCCAAGATTTTTGACACAGAGGACCTTTTAAAACGTCGAGAAATACAAAAAGTTGTGAGGGTTTTCNATGTCACCTCCGGAAGCATTTTTCTAAAAACCTAATCAATCTAAACTTAAAGCAACATGGATATATAGGCAATATTTCCTTCTGAACACGGAACCTCCTAGTGACCCATTAAGCGGTGGCGCTCGAAGACAATAGCGCCATCTGATTTATGCGACAAGATCGTACAAGTCAATAAAACTGAGTTTTTTTCAACGGTGCGAGGGAATAAATTTAAAATTAATTATAAATAAACTTCTTATTCGATATGTTCTTTATAGTTTTATAAATAATCGCAAGAATAAACTATATTTTTTGTAATTACTTTCTCTTATAACAGAAAGAAAGTATGTCGATCGGTCAAAAGATGACCTCCCAAGATTTTTGACACAGAGGACCTTTTAAAACGTCGAGAAATACAAAAAGTTGTGAAGGTTTTCTGTATGTATGAATGTTTTTGTGCGTAGGGGACAGGATTTCAACCGCTTCGAGGCTTAATAATTCCTGTGCCCTTTGTCGAAAATTTATGAAACTTTGCAGGGGGGATTGTGTATTACGGAGAAATATTTCTAGACATTTTCAGGAGAATCGGACCATTGATTCCGTGGTTAAATGACCTCCATTTTAAGAGTAATCGTTCATATTAGTAAAATCTGTAAAACTTAATTTAATTTTAATGATAGCAATTATTAAGGATGAAAACAATAAATAATTCGGAAAAGTCCAGTAACAACGTTGCCAGCATTTTTTGCATGATTGAGAAATAAATTATGGAAACCTTTTTTCAATATCAAGGCCACCAGCCTGTTCTGAATAAGAGTAATAATTGTATACAGAGTCAAGAGTTCTACTTTGACTACATAATCAAACATTCTATAGAAGAGGACGAGGGTCGAGATCCCAAAAAATTATAAGTTATATTAAAATATTGACAACCAGAATTTAATAAATGACAAACCAAGGAATATACAAAATGAAAGCACTATTGGAGTGTGCATTTGATCGGGGTCCAGGCTGGCATTTGTATTATAAAATTTTAATTGTAACGTTTAGAAAATCAATTTACATAATGAAGAAAACATAAATATAAAAAATTGAGTTTGTTACGGAATAAGAAAGAAAAGAGACCCCTAGAATCAAGACCAGTGATCGCTGTTCGCGGCCCTAGTTGGATCCTCAAATATTTTCATGAGCTGTTTGACTAGGTATTTCTAGATATATGCCCTCAATCGGCAACTTTTTAACTATTTATCCTTGTTCCATTCTTCTTCCCCCTTCTTAAATATTATGTGTACCAATTTTGGTTACATTTGGGTTGTTCCTTCCAGCTACGGACAGCTCCAAATAGAGGTACTTCTTTTATAATCATTCGGCATTTCATCTTCAACGTACGGCGTGGTAGGTAATACCATTCATTGTGCAAAATAATGGAGACGAATCCCACACTTAACTTCCATGTATGGAAAGATTAGTATGTTGTTCTCGCGAAATTATTTTATTTTTTATTTTTTTTTAAAATTCTGTTATGTATGATGCGACAGATATTTGCCGATGTTTTGCAGTATTATACAGCTGTTGCCGAGTGAAATAAAAAGAGGAGATACAACCTAAATAACAACGAATGGGGTTGACGTATAGAATAGTGCTTGAAGGCGTTATCATTTCTAGATTCTTGTGAAATTATCTCATATAAAACAGTGCTAATTGTGAATGAAAGTGAAATTCTGTTACTGATTAATAAGCTTCCCGTAAGATAAATGCTACACCTGTGATGGAATTCTGTAGTTATGGTGATTTTTAATTTTCCTAGTGGAATTACCCAAGTTCGGGAGTTTTTCTTTATATTTATAGGCAAGATATCCTGCTATATATTCGAAAGCATCGCGAGAAGTTTCTTCGGAGATTGTGTGGATCTCATAACTCTTCGTGTCTTCTATCCATTGAGATTGCCGTTGATGGCTTTGTTCCTCTGGTTCTGAGACATCTTGGATTTGATTACAGTTTGTCTTATGTGACGGTATTACAGCCCGTCGCTCGAGTTATGTTCTAACACGCGATGAGCGGCTGACTTGATTTTTTCAGCTTCTGTAATGTCTTTATTTTCCAATGTTCTTGACCGAGAGTTTTTCCATCCAATAAAGCAGGCCCATTTCTATCTCATCGCCACTTTTGTTTCGTTAGGGAATTTATCATTACAAAGTATTGTTTTGTATAAAACTGAACTTTCTTATTTAGCCTCAAACATGTACACCGAAGAGCCATTACATTATGACTACCTCCCACCTAGACAAAACAGCCGTGCTTGCATGGCTCATACTGCTGTGTGTAAACAGCCAATGAACTGTGTTTCCAAATGTAGAATTTTTGGCTCGTCATGGGAAAAACAGCAGATTTATCAGACTTCGATAAAGGACAAATCGTTATTACCCGGTCCCTGGGAATGTCGATCTCAAAAACAGCTCAACTGATGGGCTATTCACGTGCAGTCGTTGTTAGTATTTACCAAAAGTGGTGTACGGATAGAGAAACGAGAAGTTGATGACCAGCTGTATGCTATCTGCGGCGCATTGATTCCAGAGGGAAGCGAAGACTATTACGCATTGTTCGCCGCGCCAAAAGACTACAGCGGCCCAAATCTCCAGCATATACAACAGTGATGACCAAAACAATGTGTCTCAGCACACAGTGTAGAGTACCCTTCTGCATATAGGCATGCTTAGCTGCCTGCTCAGCCGAGTCCCCGCGCTTACTGCAAGTCATCGACAACAGCGTCTACAAGGGGCCATGGAGCATGGCAATTGGACCTTAGAAGAATGGAAGAAAGTCGTCTGGTTCGAAGAGTCACGTTTTCTGGTCCATCACGTTGACGGTCGAGTGTGATTTCCAAAGGAGATCATGACAGCCAGATGCACAGTTGAATGAAAACAAGCTGATGAAGGAAGTATTATGGTGCGAACAATGTTTTAATGGGACACATTAGGGCTCATCATTCTCATCAAACAACCCCTGATGGCAGTACACTATGTGAACATCATTGCAGACCGGGTTCACCCCATCGTGGCAACAACGTTCCCGGCGAATGATGGCCTGTATCACCAGGATAATGCACCATGTTATAAGGCCCGAATCATCACGGAGTGGTTCGAGCAGGGATGTCCTACCTGCGGCCTTTTGGGCCAATAAGTATGGTCTTCTGCAGCCTGTGATGTAAATGTTGATATATATTTTTTAAGACCTTTATTTTTTTTCTATAGTTATTATACATAAATTTAAAATACACACACGCACATATAGACGAGAGGAAAAATAAGTGTTCAGCGATGTCACCTCCGGAAGCATTTTTCTAAAAACCTAATCAATCTAAACTTAAAGCAACATGGATATATAGGCAATATTTCCTTCTGAACACGGAACCAACATCACTCTCAATTAATCCGGACCACGAGTTTAAAAACCGCCTGGTGACAACACTAGTCACTAATCTCCCATGATTCAGTACTTTTCCGAGAGCAAACGTTGTGTAGTTTGCGACGGCTCTAAGAGGTGACAAAGTTCGTAGTGACTTGTGAGAGTGTAAGTCTGAGTTAGTTATAGCCTCATTTGAAAGCGTACATTCACGAGTGCCTACGTTGTTGTGCAGACTTCCTTTTTATCACTGAGACTTAGTAACAATGGTCGAATTCATTGCTATTCAGGCCTACCGCACACTGCTCCAAATAAAACTGTCTTAGACAAGACACAATCAATCAGCATCCGAAACCATGTTCTCGGATTCTTCGTCATGACTGTAGCAATTGTAATTGTTTCGATTGAAAACCATCCATATTTGACAATTTCTATTAAATTGAATATCCAACTCAGCTTCCTTTTAAAACATNAAAAATATAAAAACAAAAAAGTTATACTTTAGAAGTTAATCTAGTATCAAAAATGTTCGATTCAGCATGACACATAAAGTCCTCAGAAAAACACCACACAAAAATGTCAGTGCTGCCAGCTAAAACACACACACACCAACAAAAAAATATTGGAGTAGCTCAAAGATATAGACAAAGGTTGCAGCACCACAGCACTACCAGAAATTTAAATTTGCCGACTGGAATGCTTTCAGTTGACCGGCTTTCAGATAAACAATGCTCTACTGTATTAATAGTAGACCAGTATTAATTGGTAGTCATTGACTATCCTCTCTCTTAGGAGGAGGTTGAAGTTGAACAGTCTGTTCTTTCTATGGGTGAGTGATATGGTTGCATTCAAATAGGAAAATTACATAATACAAAGTTACTGATGATTATAAAATATGTTTTAAGAGGTTTTCAAGAGAGCTGAGTTTAAATATTTTGTCCATTTTTCACAAACTAATTAATTTGCAGATTACCATTTGATATTTGTGAATGATGCAGTATGAAGAATTAATATTAGAAAAAAATATTATATCTGAAAAAATTTAATATGTCATACTTTCAGTTCCTGTCTACTTGACTAATGAAATTGTGCTGTTTCTGTATCATCTGAGTATTGCAATATGACAGTGGTAGGCTGAAATAAACTCTTTATACGGTTTTCATTTTAATGTTGTTTTTATTTATTGCCTATGCAACACCAGGCTTTATCTGCTAGTTTATTTGTATACACAGTGATAACTAATTATAGTTTTAGTCCTGACACTATAATTTTTTTCATTTCCAACATTGTTGATTGAGATCATGCACAAAGGAAGAGGTCATTGTGACTTTTAGGAAAACAGTATAGATTTCTCTAAACAATAAAGTTATTGAAGCAAATGAGAAAGAGAATATAAGTATGAAGCAAATTGTGGACAGATTTAAGATTTGATAAGACAGCAAGTATATGAAATTTTGAAAACTGTCAGATATCAAACAGGAATGACTGAGTGGCAATAGGTCAGTGAAGAAGAAAGTAAGGAAGTCTGGTAACAAAGACAATTTTTTGAGACTGGTTTATCAATGTGAAGGCAAAGTACATTTTGTATCTGGACCAATTTTACAAGAAAAAACAGAGGAAGTTACTGAGAAGTTAGATAAGAGTAGTTTTAAAGCTTCCAATGCATGGTTGGAAAGTTTTTGGCAATGGCATTCATTCTTCTTCAAGACTGTGGAGAACCTGGAAATGTCAATGAAGAAACTGTGGTAGAATGGAATGAGAAGTGTGTATATGTGAAGGGATACAAATCCAAAGATGTTGTAAATGACGATGAAACAGATTTATTTTTTCAGGCATTACTGAACAAAACACTGTTCATAAAAGGTTATAAATGTTCAGAGGGACAATATCTTGCCATGTTTGTGTGCAGGTTTATGACAGGAGTATAATTGGCAACTTGATGTTCCAAAAAAGCAACAGCTGAACTTGCCTGTTTGTATCTATTTTAGATGTAGTGATGTGGATCACAGAAACATAAAATATGTATTCTGAGAAACAGTGCAGTCATGCTTCAGAAAGACTAACTTTTAAATGAACAATGATTAAGATCATTTGGGAAAAATGATAAAACTTTCCAAGAAGCACTTAAGCAAGCTTTGGCAGCATCTATGTGGATGATTGTTAACAATGACAATGCAACTGAAGTAGACAGTTTGTTCAGGACAACCAATGTAAGTCAACAGAAAGTGATGATGCAGCTGATAGGATTTAGATTATGAACCAAATATGAAAATGTATTAGGAAGCAGGTTAAACATCTTAAAAGACCTGCAAAATAGTTTGAATAGTTTGAGTGAAGTTTGCTTCAAGTGATAGCAGTACACAGATGATAGCAGAAGGTAATTCATACAAGTTAACCAGATGCAAACAAACAGTTTATTTGACTTCTGGAAAAAGTTAAATTTTATTCTGTCTCAATCACCAGAAATGTTTTATTTGTGTTTTTTGTGATTGTGTAGGCTGACTATGTAGAGAAATAAAGTACAAATTATAGGAAATGATGCACACAGCAGAATTCAGTTTTATTATTTTCACACTTTGAATGACCATTGGCATTCATCAATTTGTCAAAATACAGTACTGTCTTACTGTTTGTTGCCACTACACCAATGGATAATGAGCAGTTATTTATTGTGACATTGTTGCAATGCTGGGCTGCAATTTTTAATTTATTTAATTTAATTAAAATATATCCTTTTCACCTGAAATTAGTAGTCTTGCCCCTGAACATCAAATTTTCTGTTTAGCAATGGAGTCATGTCGGACATCTATCTAACTCCTTTCAAGAGAATATTTTTTAATTGAAGTAACGTGACTTCTGGTTTGCATCAGAAGTTTGTATATAGTTAATTGGAGTCTCCTGCTCCAAAGCTTTCTATATCTTTGTCTTGACTTTCGTGTATCTAACTGTTCTCAAGATTAAGGAAGCATGAACGGATGACAGTTGAAATTTATAAGTCTACAAGTTTTTCAAATTTCAGCCCAGTAAATGACTACAGAAAACATTTCCTGAAACGATTTCTGTACTGTACATACAAGGTAAACCCCATTTATACTGGAAACTTGCTCATTACAGAAAAATTTCATAATACCATCCAATTACATTATAGGCAGGTTTGACTATATCTTATAACATAAATACAATGAATACATAAGTCTACAATTCTCAATTAGTGATCATTGTAGTTGATTTTTTTTAAATATCATATCTATCAACACTATAAATTTCATTATTTGGTAAGAATAAGATATTACTTTTATTAGTAACTGTCATAAAGGATTGTCTTTAGGATAAAGTTCATTTTGACTAGAATTACGAGAGCATAGAATTTGCTTGTCAAAGTATAAATTTTAAGTTATTCAACTATCAAATTACATTCCGAAACCAAGATCATTTAAATTGTAGTGCATCAAAAGTAATTCAAAAGTCAAACTACTTAATTATTTTTGAGTGCTTGACAGATTGTTATTTTAAATTAAATGTAGAAAGTAATAAATATTTCCTTATAATGGATTATTGTATGAATTTAGTGCCTGCGTCGAGTGAAGAAAGAGGCGAAGTGTTGGGTGGCGAGAGATTGATCTTTTCTCCCAAAGACATGATCAGCATATCAATGGAATATTGTCCTATGTAAGTTAACTATTTATATCAATGTTTCTATTTTTGTTCATAAATTAAAGAATTTTTACAGGATGTTTTATTTGTTTTAAGAATAAAATTTAAATGCTACATAAATAATATTTTACTCGGATATATTTGGTAATAAGTTTTGGCATCACATTCAAACAGAAAAACGTAATTGCATATAAAATTGAATTATAAGCTTTTTTTAATTTGTAATTAAGTACTTTTGTATTTTTCTATACACTTTCCTTGTATATCATTAGTTTTTCTTAATTTATTACTATTGTTTTATTAAATATAATTACTACTATAGCCATTATAAATAATTTTGTTTCCTATTGTAAAAATTTATTAGCTTAAAAATATATTTATCTTTTGCAGAGGTGTGCTATTTCCTCATTTGCAGGGGAATCAAATTTCTAACATTAGTAGCTCACAGGTAAGAATAAGAAAATATGTTTTTTTCAGTAAGTTCATTCTATTTATTTGAAAATAAAATTTAGGAAAAATATTTTTTATTACTTTGTCAATTATTTATTAACACTGTTTAACAAAAATAAAAAATGAAATCCAATTGAAATAGCTTCTTTTAATGTGAAAATCAAGAAAAACTTCAGATTATAAGTTCATTCTGAGAAATAATTTATATATTTTTTGGTCTATAACTCTTGAGGAAAGATGTTTAATTTGTAACCACCGAAATTTTTATATTTTAGAAGTTTTCACTCCAGCGAAAGTAATTTAAATTTAATTTTGTATAGAGTTTCCTTAAGTATGTTTAGAAAAATAGCATTTTATATTTAATTTTTTAAATGCTTTGTTTAAATTTCCCAATGAGAATTTTCGTAATTGACTTCCAAAAGAATTCAATTGTGGATGTATTAAAAATTATATTTGAAAGTTTAGTTCCTAACAACTTTTTAAAACTTGCAAAATTTTGTGTAAAAATTTCTGAAAATTTTTCTATAAATTTTTTTAATCATTGTTATATTCTTACATTTGAGAACTTATGATTTTGATGAAAATTTATGTTGAATATTTTTGTTTGGTTAATTTAATTTTTGCTTCTATGCATTTGTAGCTACAACTATTTTCAGATGACCAAGACAAAACTTTTCTCACTAGTTTCTAGCCATTTATACACGAGTATGGTTTTGAGAAAGTTCTGTCTTTATCATCTTAATTTTTGCATTTGACAAAGTCAATTTGAACTTTTTCTGTTTCATGTACTTGTTTACTGACTATAAATCTGTTTTGCAAAATCTTTACTTAAGTAATATTCTTAATAGAATTTAATAATACTGTAATAATGTTTTTAAACTTTGTAAAGTTGTATCTTTTTTCAGTTACTCAAAGTGACAATCAGTCATTTGGTAGTTCTTTCTATATACACTAAAATTTCAATTATCCATGGTCCACATTATCTGAAGCAAACTTGTAAATAAATACTTTACTTTTCTTATACTGGGAATCATAAAAGCATTACTGTGAATGCACTAAGCACATAAGCACTGTAGTACTTTTAACTTTGACTGTTTAACCAATTGAATGGTCAATACAGAGGTGACGGCAATTGCGGAAAAGAAGGGAAAAACCATTATAAAACTAAACACTCAGACTTCTTAAAGAAAGTTTAAAGTAATAATGTATATTACAAACTGATTGGTTTATTTACCTTATACGATTTAACTTCGATATGAGACAAACTAGTCATTTCAACTATAATAATATGCATGTTATTCTTTAAACTATTGTACAAATTAGTTGCATAATAAATGTGAAAAATGTTGTTGATATATATGATTACATTCACTAAGGTATAAAAAAAAGGCTTTAAAAAGTGATAGCATATGAATCCTTTATAATTTTTAATCCAGAATGGCCTTGTTATCACACTATCCAAGGTAGCATTGGTCCACCTTAATTCTAATAATTGGGATAATACCATACTATGTTATATAAAGCCACTGTTGATGGTACAAGCAATTAATGTTAAATGTATTAGTTTTGATTTTATTTTTAAGACCATAAGTATTGTCTTAGTGTGATTATGAATACACTTTTAGCTACTCTGATTATAAAATGGCAACAAGTGAAATCAAACTGTGTCTCCATCCATCCATTTACAATACAAAAAATTTTGAAGCAGTTACTGGCAATTCAAAAATAGGTAAGTTCAAAAGAAACAGATAACTTGTATCTCAAGAAACAGCTTATGAACTGCTTGAGAATGCTTTCAGGGACACAAACTTTAATGATTACTGAGAAGAGAGGGAAACTTTCCAAAGAAACTGAACACTCTAAACTTAACATTTTGTTGTAGATGGCTTTGTAGTTTTAAGCAATGTCAAATTAGCATCTAATTTTAATTGTGTTAATCATGAGGAAATACAAAACTTAATTGAAGAAACTCAAGTTACAGTCTAAGAATATTAATATTTGTTTTAGCTTTCATTGCTCTAAATCATACTGTACAGTATTTTCAGCTACAGGGGTCCAAAAAGTTGCTGTGCAGTGAGAAATTTGCAATGACATTAAAGTTATGCCTATGAGATCTGTAAGTTGTTCATTTGGCAACAGTTGACCAGTTATATGTATGGTATTGCATACAACTTCAGGTTTTATATATGCAATATCATGCCTATAACTTCAATGTCACTCCAAATTTCATACTGCACAGCAACTTCTCAGATACCCTGTATAAATCGAAAGATTATAAGAAGTGTCATATTTACTATAATCCTTTTATCATAAAATCAAAAACAATTCAAAATAATTGCATTCTCTCTCTAAAGCAAACATCTATAATAAGTTTTAATTTGCTTTTGTTAAATTTAGTTTTATATAATTTAATATTTTCCTAATTTTGTTATAATTACAGTAGAGTGTCGTTTATCCGAATCATTTGGGGACTGTGTTGTTCGGATAACCGATTATGTACCAAAAAATATATTAACCTATCCCATGTTAAAATTTTGCGTGTCGCTTCGTGTTGAATTTCCATCAATGTTAAACCTAACATAAACTTAAAATAATAATTGTAGCTATTGTATTATTAAAAATTATTTCTTTATTTTGTACAAACAAAATAAATGTATTGAAAAATATGGGGGAAAAAATTATATTTTGGAAGTTAATCTAGTATCAAAAACGTTCGATTCAGCATGACACAGTCCGAATGGAATGCTTTCAGTTAACCGACGTTTCGGTTGATCGGCTTTCGGATAAACAACGCTCTACTGTATTACTGAACTGTATTTGAATTTAAAACTCACGATTTTCAGTTGTCTTTGCAATGTCTCTGTTTATGAAATCACACGCTAAAGATACGACTGTAGGATTGAAAATTTTTAATTGGTCTGACTGTATTTTTGAATATTTTAGTATTTAATTACATAAATCATAAAACTTTAGCTGCTGAAAATAGTTAAATTATATAATTTTGTATATTTGAAAATTAAGAATGTATTAGCAAAAAATTTTTAAAGTATGTAAAATTAAAATCTATTGTTTTCATTACTAAAATTGTGATAAAAATTAACTGTTGATATTGAAAATTGTGTGTATTTTAAAGAAATTGGCAAGTCGTACCAGGCTGGATTTCAGCTTCTACAATCTTGCTGTCTTGCATCATTGGTCAGACAAAAATATGAACAATGGCAAAGGAGTGTTACTCATTTATTACACATTTTTTTTTTTTTATATTAATAGTCATATAATGATTTTTACAGGAAAATAAATGCATTATTTTCCTGTGTTCTTAATAATAGCTTAATGTTTAAAAATACTTTAACTAAGGTAGTTTAGATGAATGATATCTTACTTTGGCTACAAAGATTATTTTTGTTTCAGTATTTGCAAAATAAAATTACTTAATAATAAATAATAACACTTTTTGATATTGGAAACAGTGATAAGCTATTAATATACTTTTATGTATTTTTTGTTTTACCATTATTTGAATTCTGACGTTTTATGTTTCGTCATGTTTGTAGAGTCATCGTCGATACCTTTATTGTCCCGGCGCATTAACTATAGCCCACTTGAAAAAATTGATTCATGCCAAATATAATCTCCTCCCCAAACAGCAGGTATCGAGTTGTATTAATTATTCTAAGTTATTTAAAATTTAAATAAAATTGTAATTTAATTAAGAAATAATTGTATNACAAAAGTACACCTAAAAGGAGTAAATTCATAAAAATATACATCAAAAAGCATCACATTATAAAGGACAGATAGGAACTAACAATTTGTGTATTTTAACTTTTCTTTTACAAAGAACTTCCATGCCGATGGTAAACCATCAGCATCCCTCGCATTGATACAGCCGTCTCTTAATTTACTTTCATAAATTTCAATTTTTTCATGTTGCAAAGCCAACGATGGGGACCGCGCAGTCTTGAGGATACACGCTTCATTCCATTTAACTACCGAAGCCTCCGCTTGTGCCATATTTGACAAAACCGTGGTACAATGTCCTTTACTAATGTCACATCTGTGTTCCTTAAGCCTAATAGCCAAATTCCGTCTAGTGACTCCAATATAGTCCTTCATAATTCCTAGCTGTTAGTTTTCGAAGGGAATTTTATACACGCCCGCTGTTTCTTCTTTCTTAAGAGGAGATTGAGTTTGACCGATTATAGGGAGTTAGAAGGGCTTCCACCTAAAGCTTATGGGGCTCACTTTCGTTGGACGACGGAGACAAAGTGGCCAAAGTGGATATACCTGGGGGTGGACGCATCAAAGACAGAGGGCAGGACGCCAATAAGGGTAGTGGTGGCCACGACACAGAAGCTCGTGGAGACATGGATGCTCCACGAGGCCTGCAGTGTATTTGGGGCGGAGGCACAGGGCCTCCTGCGGTCACTAAGGGTGATAACGCAGTTTCAGGAGCCGTGCGCTGTTTTTTCGTCCCCGGGGGTGATCATTGACTTGGCAGCGGGCATTAGTACAAGGAAGGAGGCATGCGTGGCGGGGTGGACCCCAAGGCATACCGGGGTGCCGATTAACGAAGATGCAGATAGGGTGGCGAGATTCCGACGGTTCCGAGGTTCCGGAACCCGACGGTTCGATCTGGCGGACGTTAATGCCAAGGGGCCTGGTAAGGGCGGAAAGGATTCATCGTGTTCGTCGGGTGGTTCGTCGGCTAACGGATTTTTGGTCGTCAGACTTGAGGAGGAAGGGAAGGGAATACCTTCGTCCGTTCGAAAACTGGTACTATCATTACACGTCAAACAGGAGCATGGAGACGGTTCTTGCGCGCCTGCGCACGGAAACGGCCCCTTTGAATGCCTTTCTGCACTCCAGACGGCTACACGACGCCTCAATGCCCTCACTGTATGGAGAGGGAAACGGTGGCGCACTACTGGCTTGAATGCCCGAAATATGACATATCTCGCAGAGACCTGGGCACCGCCCTGGGGGAAAAACTAACCACTAAGAGCACACTACGGGCGATCTTTGCGCCGACGAAACCGATCAAACCCCGCCATGTAGTGGCGGCGTTGGAAGAATACATAACACGAACAAGGCGATTTAAGTAGAGGAACCGGAGAGTAGGTAATTCGGAGAGAGAGAGCCAATATTGAGCTATAATCTCCATATAAACACTTTAGAAGAATAAGAAGGAAGGAAGGAAGCGGTTACTGTACTCTATGTTATTCTGTCTCGCTGCTGGAAAGGATTTATTATCTCGTAAGTAAATCGAAAATAATATAATTTTAATTTTATGTAATTTATCAAAAATTTATTTCTCGAAACCTAAAAGGTTTTTAAATATTTACAAAATAATAATAATAAAATTATACAATTAGACAATGTAAAATGACGAAACGGTAATCTGGCAACGCTCCGAAATTGGAAAACAGAAACGTGTTAAGAAACAAGATGGCGGAAGCAATGCGAGCAACGGTGGCATCTATGTTAAGGGGAATTGATAGGTAATTTTTTTCCGTATTTCTCTTATTTAACTAAATTAAGATCGGGATTACCATTAAGTCAACTTATACGCGATTATAGCATATACAAAATGCATTTTTCAAGAGTTACAAGCTTAAAACTGACGATATTGAGTGTGTTGTTCATTCATATTTCACAATATTTCAACGTTTATATCAGCTGTAAATGCTGTTGTTTAGTATTTTTACATTCGTTTAATGAAAACTTTGACATATTTAATTGAATTTGAATTTACTTTTTAATTTGGTATAACATTAATTTTATATAAAAAATAATAATTTGATTTTGTATAAGTAGAATAATGAAACTCGTTGCAGTTATATTTTCATAAGTAGAACGCGATATGCAGATTTTAAGATAAAGTGCATTGTTCAGAATTAATACTATATTTTATTTTCTACGCCTGCGTAAATAATTAAGCACGTAGTCTGTATATTAATGTCATAGTCTTGCTACGTGCGAATAAAAAAAATGAGATACGAGGATACAAATTTGTCTACGAACGAGGAGAACGAGACCTTATCGTAGCCGTGGGCCGTGCCCGTAACGGTACAAAAATCGAAGGAAGCGATGGTCTACGTGCGATGTGACACCGAAATCTCGACCAGTCTGCTTGTTAAACACGGGATAAGCTTTTGTGTTGCCTGCTCTGTGGCTTTGGCCGGGTCCCGATCTTGTTCGGAGCTGCGTTTGTTTCCGTTGGGGTGCTTATCTATCTATTAATGCCTTTTTACCGGGTGACTTGCCTCTTCTTTGACAAGTGACTAGAGCCTGAGATCCTGTCGTGCTCCTATTGATCACATTCATTATGCAGACACACGTGTTTACTAGTTTATAAGTTTCACATTTATATTTATTTTTTCATGTTTTAAAAATTATAAAGTTAATATTTATAAATATGAAAATGAAAAAATATATATATAAATAAAAAACGTGATGTTATAAAAATTTATTATAAAAAATCATGATTTTATAGTTTTAAGAAAGTTTCTAATATGAATTTAATAGGAAAAATAATGATTTTTTATGATTTCATGAATTTGAAAGGTTTTAATGTGTGTTACAAACATAGCTTACATATAAAATTTGTAGTATCAATTGTTGCCGAGACATAAAACATATGATGCCATGAATCACGCTGCACTCATTGTATCCATGAGACTGTGTCTGTTTCTTGTTGGTCATCGGATATGTTATGTGTGCTACGGTGTTGTTGTAATTCTCTTAGTTACCTTCAAATTCTTTTTATTTCAGTTGGGGAAATGTGTAAATGTCTTTGTTTTTGCCTGGTTTTTCAGTCCAATCGTATTTGATGCTGAAATTTTTCATTAGAGGTTACTTTCCTTATTTTTAATGTATTTCCGTCATTTTTTTCTAATTGGGCTTCTTGAAACACTGGCAGAATCTGAGATAATTCATCTGTTACATTATTCCAAAAAATGCTCTCATTGCAGTTTTGAATTTCTTTAAATAAATTTTGTATTGTAGCAAAAACCTTTCATTTAATGTCTGTTTCATGAACTGATCTGGCTTCCAGAACTTGTTTGAAAATTTCTTTTTGCATTTCTGTTTCGGTACTTGAAGTTTGCATTGCATCATCACTTGGCTCCAATCTCTCATTTCCAATTTCAGTTGTTGACTGTCCGCATTCAAGTTATACTATTACTTTGTCATTACTGCCTTTCAAGTTATAGTCACCACTATTTTCTCCAGTATTTATCTCCATTGTATTCAATTTTCAAGTAATGTATATGTTTATAAATTGTTTTTACATACAATGAATCACTGCAAGACCAGCTAAAATCATGTATACAAATTTTGCATAAGCCACATCTTAGTTGATAGTCTAATCTTGGACAGGTCTTTCTAACAATTACGTAATTCTTTTTAGTAAACTTCCAACATTTTCATTGACAAAGGATGTTACAACAACACTGTAGTACATTGATCTAAATAAGGTCAATAAATGGTTAGATAATGTGAAAATGGATGGAGAAGGGACAAAACTGATTATAGGTTTAATGGTAGTGTAGTTTAAACACAAAATTATATTGTTGATAATTGTTTGAGTGAACAAATTACTTTCTTGTATGTTTCTTGAAATATTAAAATTATATTAAAGGAAAAATGAAAATTAAAATGTAATATAAAAATGCAGGTAGACAGACAAAATTATACCAATAATAATATGTCACGTCGATAGTTGAAATACAGGGTTGCACAAGTTTCCATATAACTAGAGCTGTGTTAAGCGCATTTGAGGGCCTTAGCCATATTTTTTTAGAAGCATTGTGTAAGTACAGTATTAATAAATAACAAAAATATGACTAATAAACAATGAGATACAGACACTATAAAGGCAAGTCTCCCGATTTGGTTGCATACGATATGTGATGCAAAACTATAAATACTGTTATATTGCTACATTTGATAAAGCTGGAAAAAACAGGATAACTTAGATAATTGAGATCCTGCCATATTTATTTTTTGTAAAGTGGCTCGGCCGGTTCTAACTGATGTGCCGCAAAGCCAATCTAAGTGTGCTCCGAGATGAATTAAACAATTAAAATGACAAATCTTAAAATTCACAAAAAATAAAATGTACTTCTACACTAGTCATATAGAGAATGTACTAGAGCAGATCTGGCCAACTAATGATGGGGTTAGATTGACTTTTGGGAGTCAAAAGCATTGATGATCTACTCCATATTTTTGTTTCATGGGAGCTTAATAATCTATCCTATCAAAATTATTTTGCAAAATTTAGTCGTATTTAGTTATTGCAGAGCAATGTTCCAGGTTACCTATTTTTGTTAAAGATATTATTTACTTTTACTGCAAAAAAAAAAAAATGTATTTCTTTTTGTCAGACAAATTCTAAATTTTGCTTCTCTTCGGTGCACTTATTTTGCACTGAACTGAATTGTTTATGGTTTAATAAAACAATTTCTAATTGGTCAGCATTGGCTATAGACAAAAGGGACACTTCATATTCATCTTGTAGAGCACTGTTACCAACCCATAGAGAATAGTTTAAAGATTTCTCTATGAAAAATATGGATTTACTATTCATTCTTATTAAAATTGCAAATGTTTGTTGCTTTTTAACAAACCGTATTATCTACGATTGCCCAAAAATGATACGACAGTTGATAGGTCAATCATGATTGACTTGTTCGTGCCCGTATTAGAGATGGCTCTGTGAGCAACCTGTTTACCAGTCCTGTAGATTGGTAAACAGGTCGCTCACATATTTAATAATAATAAAGTATGTTGCAACCTTTGCATGATACACACAGGCTGTGATATACCCGAACAGGCATCCCGTTGGTATATCTGAACGTGTGGATGACAACTGTCAGTTTTTTCGTCTGCACATTTGATATGCCAGATAGACATGCCTGTTCAGGTATATTGATACATATGTAGCCAGCTTTAGTGTGCAATGAATCTGAAAAGTTTGAAGTCAGTGATTTTGCTGTTCTTGTTCATCTTCTGTCAGTTCTTCTCAGATATTCTCTTTCTTTTGTTATCTCTGTACAATTGCTTATATCTCTACTTTTGCTCTTTATGTAATCCTTGAATTATATCTTCTCAAAGAATATAAGGCCATTCTTTACATCTCTGTCTGGATAGTTTGTATTTCTTGATTATTTTTGACTTGCTAGTACAGAAAGACCCCGCTTAATGCGGGGGATACCTTCCTAGATGACAAAGCTCTGAATGAAACAGCGTTAAACGAGGTCATTTTAACACAGAGTAAATAGGGAAAGGGGAACACACGACCAAAAAATAAACAGATTTTACTTTAATTTTAAGTTATTTTATATTAATTTGCATAATAATATATGTCAAATAACAAACATATGCACACAGAAATGTGAAGTTCATTTTTTGTGACAAAGGTCCTGGCTCTTCTGAAATTCTTGCTTTTTGTGATAAAGTCGTGTAGTTTCATTTGTCACTTTTTTCTTTACTTAAGCAAATATCACTAGCAACAGATTGCGTCCAAAATGCCTCGTCTTGCTTTTCGCTACTTTCAAAATCTGGATAATTCCCTACAATTTGATTAACAATTTCGGTTAGTGTTACCAAACTTTCACTAAGGAAATCTGTAGAGAAATTCTTTGGGTTCTTCATTTTCAGAATCTCTATTTTCCAGTTCTACAGGAATTCCTTGTTTTCCCAGTTTTTGAAGGTTGTTGTTGGTAAGTCTCTACAGTAACCTTTCAATATCCTGCTCGTCTACATCTCCTAGTCCTGCTGTATCGATTAGGCTGATCAAACTCAACCTAACGATACAGTGATAGGCTCTTCTCATTGAGAATTCTTGGATACTTCCAGCCATAACTTCTTCCGCACATTGTTCATGCATTTATCAGTTAATCCTTGCCAAGCGAAGCCTATGGCATTTATGATGTTATATTTTTTCCAAAATTGCACCAAACAAACATAGATTTAAGGAAAGTACAGTGGTATGACGAATTGCCCCCTTTATCTGATTGTTTGTGTTTGGGAATAATCATATTATACAGTATACGAATCAGTGAAATGCCGTGATAATTTGAATCAGTATAAATTTTGAGCTTTTTTTTAAGGTTTCCAGCAGACTGCATTATATGGAATCAGCGTTAAGAGGAGTCTTACTGTATAAAATTATATTAAGTAAAATATATTGATTTAAAGATTTACTTTTAAACTTAGAAAAAGTTTATTTTTAAATAGTTCTTCCTTAATGTATTTTGTGGTACTAAGTTCTAGTCTTATACAAATACATTTGTAAATATTTACAATTATCATTGAATTTTCTTCGTAAACAGTAAAATTGATTTTATGATGTGGGAATCAAATGCTGGAGATTGCAAGTTAGAATAATAACGGAATTATTTTTATATTATTTAGCCCACAGTGAAATTGGTTTTGTTATATGTTGTTTTGTCTAATGTCTGCTTCTGAAGTCCCATCAATGAGTTTAAGTGAGGACTTGCCACTTATGAATATTAACTCTGCTGCATATTGATAATGAACAATTCATAACTTGAGCAAGAGTTTCTTTACATAAGAATGCTATGCGAGGCTGTTGCTTTGTGATAAAAAATCCAAAAGTGTGTAGAATTGATCTTTATTCTTGTTTATTACATTGGCCAAAAATTCTAGTAAGGAAATGGTGCAGCCAACAGATATCTTGAATATTTATCTTCTTTCTAATATAAGACTAGGGTGACTGGGTGGCGAAGGTGGTTAAGGAGTCGGCCTATCTTTATTCAGGACCTGGGATCAAATCCATGAATGTTACTCCGGGACTGTATGACTGTTCTTTCCGGGTATGTTTCGTCTCGTCTCGTCCCTTGCCATTCTAGCATTCCTGTTGTAAGCCTGGTTAAACCCAACAATGGATTTCAAAGTTAGACAGGACTATCATCTACCCCTTATTTTAAATTGTAAACAGACATCTTATTGCTAGTAAGATTGATAATGTAAATATTATTGATGATAAATGAAATCCAATAAATGAATTAATTAAATCTGTATTTAATGATTATAAGTTGTTCTTTAAACATCTTGCCCTGAACTGATACATTATAATTTCGTGATAAATAATCTGTAATTCTGATTGATAGAATATTTGTTTTCTTTATATGCATCTTGTTAATTAATTAATTTGTAAATTTTAAGGTATAATCCAGAAAATCTCCAAACTCTTCATAAATACGTGGAAATCCAAGCCAGGGAGAATGCTTATGATCTCGAAGCAAATTTGGCTGTTCTCAAATTGTAAGTAGTTTATTCTTTTGTGTTGTGTATTTTATTTGCAAAGTTCTGAAGTTGTTTGTAAGATTAAGTTATTAATGCTGTGATATAACATGCGAAACAGACTTGAGCTATAAGATAGTGCTGTGCTGTATTTCTCTATTGTTTTGGAATAGAGAGATCTTAAGCCTGAGCTCGGTTGTCAACGACTGCAGTAATCTTCTCTGAAGATGGCATTGGATGTATAATTTGATGTCGATATGTTGGTCAATGATTAATTTCACATTGTTGGGGATTGTGCAGAAGAAAATGTAAATTAAAGACTACCTCTTGGCTTTTGGTGTAGATGTAATTGGCAAAAACAATGTGAAATATTTGTGATTATGTTTTGTTCAATGTAGGATAGTTATTTAATTGGTCCATGCTTAAATCAATAAATTTATTCTGTTCTTGATCACATAACTAATATTAGATTTAGGATTGCAATAAATACAGTAGCCACTATACAAATTGCATCACCTATAAAATCCTATAAAGATGTGTTTAATTTTTAAATTATTGTTCATTTTGTTGCACATCTGAAACTGTAAAGATTGCGACGTCATAAACCCGAGATAACTTTTCATTGGTTGATAAAGTTTTTCTATAGTAGTGTTTCTGGCAATTGAATCGGACATAGGTATAAAAATAAAAACCCATGCATAGGTGGATATATTTTTCATAAAAATATACTACTGGCCAACGTGAGAAAAATGGAGTTTTCAGCACATAAAAAGTCTGTGATCATCACTTTGAATGCTAAAAGTTTAATGTTGTTAAGTATTGAGTGTGCATTGTCATCGACAGTTGTGTATCTGTTACAAAGATGAGGAGAATGATCAGGAGGTAACTGCATGAATACACACTACCAGGATAGGATGCCAAATCATCTCAGCCTGTGAGAACTTACTCCATGTTTTTCCAAAGTGAAAGTAAATGTGGGAAAAGCAAATGAGTGCACAAACCATGGGATCTGCCATGCAAGATGGATTTAAAAGTGTATTCTCCCCATAAGAAGCATAGACAATGACTTGGGCCTAAACTGTAAGAGAACTTGACTGCTCTCACGTTGGATTCATAATGTGCATGAATTTGATGTCAAACCTTACATTAGTCATAAAAAAATGAGGTCTATAACAGGGATTGATTGATGCAGGTAGTAAAGAACGGGAATGCATAATCTGGGAAAGGTGTTGGCAGACAATGGTTTATAAATGGGTCTGCAAAGCCTATGTGAGGCCTGAAAATAAACAGCAACTGGAAGAGTGTATTACTCTCTTCTTCATCAAAGAATGAACCTTGTCAAAACATGACTCCATTCAAAAAGCTTCTTGTCGGCTACTAGGCACCTTATGTCTTCATTTGCAAAAGAAAAGAGTGCCACCAATTTTAACATTTAGAACTTATTTATAGGCAGCAATATATTGACAGTCATTAATAAGATGCAATTTCTTAAATGAAATGAAAGATTGATACATTTTAGAATACGATTTGGATATGAAAAGCTGAAACAATTCTCACGCTGTGCAAACTGATCTCCATCATAATATAATATACTGTATTGTTAAGTACCATGCTATGTAATTGTTAAGTACCATGCTACGTAATTGTTGCCTATCATTTACAGCAGTGGTTCTTCATAATGAAAGTTAGATGTACCCCTTCGATTTATGCTTGTACCCTTAGGGGTACATCTAACTTTCATTATAAAATGGCATACGTTAATCAATTTGCTGTAAATTATTAACACAAGAAACAAGAAATGACAAAAACTTGCTTTAAAATATCCCAGTATGAACACCAATTTTCCTTTTAACAGTCCAAACAACTTGTTTATCCACTCAATTTGTGTGTCTATTTGTGCCGTTAGTGCCGAGTGAACCTGTAATCTAGTAAAATTACGGTTTAACCGAGCATTAATTTTAGAATAGAAAAAATTTTATTTTCTATTCTATAATTATTGCTTGATGAGATTGAGGCTTTTTGTGTTTTTACTGGACTACTGGTATTAATAATAATGAGGCATGGATTGTACCCCCACCATGCAATGCGTGTCACTGCATGCACACATTACTTGATATTTAGCAAATTTAGACATTACGTTTGTTACAAAAATTGAAAAAGTCATGTATTGTTCTGGTCGTTATAAATTTGTAGCCATTACTTTCAAGGTCAGTACACAATTATAATCTCTAACAATGTGGGGAACCAAATTTTGAAAAAATTGCTGAAGATTTATCGCAACAAATATCCCATTAAATTTTGTTAGAAATTATTGCAGATCGTTAATTATAATTATTTATTTTTAGGAAGTGTAATTTAGGCATGTATGGAAATGACTTCTGTGATTTTATATAATATACTTATCAAATAGGTACATACACATTTATTAATTAAATTTATTATTATTTATGTAAAATAAGTAATTCACTTTTAGTTATAGTTAGTTAGTTAGTTAGTTAGAGCTTTTTTATGACGTTCAGTTATAAGAGCCGCGAGAATCGTATAGTTAGCAGTCTGGGATATGCTAAATTTATTATGCGACTCGGTAGGTCTGGAAGGCTTTGGAACCGAACGTGCCAGAAAATTGGCAGCCGACTCATATTTTGTGAATTGTATTGCATCAATATTATCAGAATGTGCTTCTTTCAAAATGTTAATCATAATATTTTTGTGTTGCAGATATCAGTTTAATCCGCCGAAATTTCAGAAGCACGTGGTGGAACAGATACTGTTGAAAGCCCTCACCAACCTTCCGCACACGGATTTTGTTTTGTGCAAGTGTCTGATCGATCAGAGTCACGTATCCTTTGAAAAATTGAATGGTCACAGAGTAAGAGCATGCACCAAAATGAGGTGACAAGTGATCTGACTTGGATGTCACTCACTGTAAGTAACTTTGCAGTGACACACAAGCAATGATGATCACTTGTGATTCAAAGCAAACTAGAATGATCTAGCAGCAGTCCATTTAGTAACTATGGCTAATTCCAATGATGATGATGCTTTGGACATACTAAACTGGATCATTTTTCACGTTTATAATTAACTAAGTTTGCTATTTGTCTTTAATGAAAGTTAAACATGAAAGTCTGCCAAAAGTGAAGCATGCTGCAATCATGCGGCAAGAGGTGCGTCACTTGTGTGTGATACCATCTCGGTGGGCATCAACACACATTTTTGTTTTATCGATTCCATTTGAAAAGGCATGACAGATTCCAGATTACGTGTCACATTGCTTTGATGCATGCTCTGGTTAAGAGCTCTGAGGACGAGGCTTCTTTCTCCAATCCTTGATTTTGTCTTATCCATCTTAATCGTATGCTAGTATCTGGCAAGATCAGACTTTTTTGCCAGATACTAGTATATGATTGCTACACCAGCATTTCAATCACTTGGAAATCATTATTTTTATATGCATACTATTTTAAGAAAATTGTCATCTTCCTTGACAGAAAAAAAACAGTTTGAACAGAGCAAAATCAAGGAAATTATTGAGTTACACGATTTATTAGAAATGGCAAAATTTAGAGAGTTTTGGGTAAGTACAGTTACTTGACAAATTGTAATTTTAATCTGCATGAATAAATAATAGAAATTCCTTGTTTCAAGGAGTGTAATTTTTCAGTGTGTGCTTGACATATCAATAGTAGTTATTTGGTTATTTGGTAAGGTCATGTAGACGACTTCTGATTGAGACAGAAAACGATTATATTATGTACTCTCCTAAAGATGGATGTGTACTTGGATCCAGTTTAGTAATTTGCGGCATTAGTCAATGCAGGCCTCATATTATACATAATCCAGCAAATGACGAGGATGGAACGGAACGAGGGCAGTGAATTGACTTTGGACCCAAATCTAGTCCCTAGAGATAACCGAATATAATTTACTGCATAATCATTTGACCCATGGATCAAATTTGTGCATTAGGCAAATGTTGCAAATTTAAATCTTAGCCGTAACCATAATTAGATAATTCTTGGTAATTTTTAGTTGGTAGTATTTTCATTGATGAGTATTTAGTACATTAATATCATTTTGCAATAAAAAAAAAGTTTTATAGATTAATTTTTTGTCCTCTGTCAAGTGCTGAGGACGATAACAATGGATGTCAGGAAATGTGAGGTTCGTGCTGTGTCGGAAACTTTGACTACTTAGATAAACATTTTCAGAGGGCCGTTCATTTTACTCTACAGTTGTCATTACGGTTACGATAAAACACTGCCTTATATAATGTACAGTACTTAATACCATATATGGGACATTTCTGAACTGTATTTTAAATACAACATTTTCTTTTTTATTTATAGAAAAAAATAAAAACCATGAAAGAAATCAATACAATAACTGGTTTTGAAGACTCCATTCGAAAATGTAAGTTGTTTCTCACAATTTTAAAATTTGATTTGGTTTCAGCTAACCCAAATAACTTTCTTTACAGTCATATGCCACATAATTAACATTACCTACCAAAGGGTGAGCAAATCGGAACTGGCAGAACTACTAGGAAACTTGGAAGGTTTGTGTCATTTATTCCTTTTGTCACTTGATAAAATATGTAGATTTAGTGCCATAACCTTGGATGCGCATTATTAATTGCAACGCCCAAGTTTGCACACGTCTACACGCATCCATGCTGGGCCGTCTACAAATTTTTCCGGAATGCCGCATACAAGGACATTTTGAAAATGCGTTGTTTGACAGTGGCAAACAACAATAAAATAAATAGCTAGAGACGTAATAGATTTCTTTAAATCACATTCCAAACGGGTTCATAAATTTCTTAATGAAATTTGGAAAATTATCATTGCATGATGTTGAAATTTGAAGTGTGCTCTCATAACATTATTTACTAATGAGGGGTTTTGGGCAAAACTGGATTCAAACTATAGAGGCTGAAGACTGATAGTAAATGCTAGAATATTAGCCACGGCTGGCCAGTCATTTTTGTATTAAATGGCAATTTGAAATTTATCCGATCAAGTTTGATTTTTTTTTTTTAAATTGTAGGTCTCTATCCCATTTGTGATGTAAAGACACTTTAAAAAAGCAAAATGTGAGGAGTTTAGTTGTGTGAAAAGTACTTGGTCGGCACAAGAATGGCCCGGGTTCAGATTGACTACATTAACATTTATTACTTCTCTCCCTCTCCCTTTTTCATGTTGCTTATATTAACCCATGATTGTGTACAGTGGCAGCAATTTTCTGTGCCTATTAGTTTTTCATAGGAAATTTTACAGATTTGACTTGGCACGTAGCACGAGGACTGCAGCCAAATACCCTTGCAAAAATTTTTTCCTGCTCGTCACAGATCCTCAGAAAAAAAGCACCGTGGATTGCTGCTTGCATGTACAGTTGGGTACAACTACACATGCAAGCAGCAGTCCATGCAAATTTATCATCACATGATCGTATGCACAAGACGGCAATTTTTGGGACATCGTAAATGTTTTTTTGCAATTGCTAGATGTAGTAATCCCGACGACATGGAAGTTGCTACAATGTTTAAAGTGTTCTGTAACATAAACTGTTGCATCCCTAGGCTAAATGATTTTGCAGGTTTATCTTGTGCTCAAAAAATGCAGAATATGATTTTTCCAGTCCTTCTGAGAAACTCCTCGGATCTGCCATCATTTATTTGCAGCCGATTGCATTTCACATTATCCCACACTACTATAAAGTTTCAAGGGCTCTCACAGATATTGTTTTGTAAAGTAAACAATGTATGATGTTGAAATTTGACAGGTGTAGAAAACATTTTTCAAAAGTGTCAAATTTGATGAATGGCAATTACTTGCAGTGTGAAGTCACCGTCTTTTATTAATCTTTGATTGCATACATAAGGTTAATGTGACAATACTGTTGCATTCCCTTATGTGTGACTGACCAATATACTTATCCTCATCCTCAAGAGGTCAATATTGTCACAGTGATTAATATTTTGATTTCCATATATATTTTGTAATTGCAATAGTGAGAACCACTTCTTTTCACAGCAAACTTTAAGAATTGCTTCAATAGATTCCAAGATTCTTTTGCTATTGGAAAATTTATCTAGAAGGAATGATATGAAAATGGTATAGGGGGACTGTACTAATTCTACTACAACACTCTTGATAATTCCATTTTATATGAATTCCATGTTATACGAGTCACTTAAATTTTACAAATACACGTACCGGGCTGTGAACGGCTCACATATTTGTAAAATCTAAGTGACTCATACAACATGGAATTCATATAAAACAGAATAATCAAACAGTGTTATAGGGGGTCGACTGTACTGAGTTTTTTCAGTTTTACACGTCCGAGTGAGCCTTATCGATGATAAGATGCATAAATATCACGAATTTCATGTGTGTCGAGGACCCCTCCACTACAAAGTCCCTAAACCCTTTGACTAATCTGGACCAAATTCTGTATATGAGAGTAACTATGGGAAACATATGGTACCTAAACAAAGGCAACGCCAGGCATTCTTTGCTAACTATTGACCCAATTTGTGTTTTATTTTATTTCTAGACAACCAATTGGATTTGGCTATGTGGATGAGCAAATACGGATGGAAGGACATCGGCGACGGAATGGTCTTTGTGGCCAATCAGGAAGAAAACATCAAGACCAAGAATATTGCAGAGAAGATAGACTTCGAAAGTGAGTACACTTTGTTACTCATTCCCTTCAGCAAAATTTATGCTTATCACCAAGTCCCTTTTTATTTTATAGGTACTGCTGCTATAATGTCGTCCTGCAGGTGAAGGTATCGCTTCAAATAAAAACTTTTGTATACTGTTTGGAGTCGGAATAATGTTTTATTAATACAAAATAAAAGAAAAAATACTAGACAATACATTGCATTAATCCATTCTGGTCTTCAAAGTCTTCACTGTTACTTTGTCCTTTTCACTGAAAAAAGAAAAAGGAAAATCAAAATAAGCTTTATACAAATTGTTACCGAACAAATATGACAAAGCCATTGATTGGCCCTAATCATTGTGGGCTATAGCACATGTTCCTTTCTTGTAATTCCAACCAAGTAAGATCACAAAGCTATTTTGTATATCTGAAAATAGATGATGAATCCATTCAATTTCTGCCAAATGTTACCATTTCACAAACTACAGAGCAATAGTTCATCAAAGGAACGCAAATGACCATTAAAAAATTCCCTCTGACGTTGACCAGTTTGTGCCTGGCTTAACTGTAGTTAGAAAGTAACAATAGGTTGATTTCTCAATGGCTAATCATTAGAAATATAAAAACTAAGTGGCATGTCAAATAATTTTCAAGTGACATACAGATACAGGCCTTAATGTAGGTGCCAGTGCTATCCACAAACTTCCTCCAATGACAGAGATAGTTGTCACTCTATCTGCATGATAATCCTCTGTGTATTAGTTTTGAATGAGAAGCGTTGAATACGGCAAGATGTTCCTTTACCATATGCCACCTATGCTGGGATTATAAAATTCCATTGGTCTATAATAAAATGTGTACATGTGCACACATTTTATTATGAACTCTGCAATATCAAAATGCCTAGTTACTTTCCACCCACACAGTATATAATAATACTCCCCAATAGGACTGGCAGCCATTCTCATGTATGAGTGTTCAGTACAGTGATGACTTGTCACTGTACATAGCATGCAATAATAAGTATGTTGTGCACATTTTTCAACTTAAACCTTAAAATTGAAGAAATACAAATCCACGTATAGGAGAAACTAAATTATTGTGATGAATTTCTTGACGACAGCTATTTTAGAGGGTAACCAATACTTTGCAGTATTAAACAAAATTGGTTAGTGATATCTATATTTTCTGGGCCACACCAGATCTTGAAGGCCAGTTAATCAAGATATATTTTTAAACTTCAAGAATTGTTAAAACCAATTTGACCAAAACAACTGAATCACAAAAATGCTTATGAGTTTAAAATAAATCTTGGGTCACTACTAAAAGTAGAGTGGAATAATTTTCACACAAAGAGACTCAGAAATACAATAACGTACACTAATCCTCCATCATTTCAATAGGAATAAAGCCAGGGCTGTGGAGTCGGTAGATTTTTACACGACTGACACTGACTTTGCCTTACCAGGGCGGACACATTAACAAAATAGGCCCGGAAATTCTGACATCATCACGTGACCAAAGAATTTAAGCTTCCATAAATATAGTTCTAATAAAGATAAAAAAGTTTCTACATTCTGTTACATAGCTAAAAAACTGTTGTAAGAAACGACACAGTCTTATCATTATCCAATCTCAATTATATTATAAGCACAGAGCCCAAAAGGTAAAATTTGGTACACAGGGTTTCACGAGAACATACACTAAGAAGGAATTTTTTGAAATTCCCCCCCGGAGGATTAAGGCTTATCCTAAAGAATGGCTTCCACTATACTATTTTAGATGCCTTTTTTGCAGGGAATCAATCATATTTTTAGACCCTTCTAAAAGTTCTTAATGATATTTAGTGCTCCATCATATTCAAAGTTGACACAGGGAGCGCATGTTTGCTTTATTAAAACTCTTCATCGTAATGTTCGATTTTATGTTCAAATTCATATTTATGAATGACTCTGGAAGATCCAGCTTATTTTTGGAATTAAGTAAACCTGAACAACTCGGAAAGTGTCACGAAAATGTTTGTTATTCATCACTTAGTGCAATCACTAATCAGTGTATAGTACTACTGAGTCTTAATTATAGTTATTCTGGTGTGGTAAGCAGATCTCTAAAAATTCTCTAATTAGGCCCTCCCTCTTCCAAGACTAATTCTTGCACCCATTGAAAACAGGTAAGATTGGCTACAACGTAATAATCTTAATCTTTGCTATCGTTACTTTTTCCTCGAGCAATGCTGGGCTCATCTGCTAGACAATGTATAAATATGTATTTAATAATAATTACTTTTCTGGTTGTTATATATAATAGAAGAAAAGTGTAGCAATTGGTCAAAAACATAACTCCATTCCAAATTTTTTACATTTTTGGACTCAGGAAACTTCGAAATGTCGAGATATGCAAAACATTCAGGTTTTTTTTTTCCTGTATGTACAGATGTTATACTGTCGGGGGGACAAACACTCTACTGAAACTTGGGTTGCTGGCAATGCTGTATCTTGGATAATGTCTGGATATTGCAGTACTGCCATTTTAACATTCAAACTTGAAGACTGGTCAATGTGATTTATTTTTTCCAGTGCAATGTAAAAATCATTTTGTAAGATTTCCTTTTCTGTCTGTGCTAATATTAGAACTCAAGCTTAATTTTCAGGGTAGAGATGAGTTTTATAAAAAAAAAAACTAGCAATGAGCCAGATGTTGCTTGGGCAAAAATTAACGATAACGAAGTTTAAGATTATACTGATCTTACACTGGGTGCAACAATTAGGTCTCCTCTCTTCCAAGACTAATTAGAGAATTTTTAGATGGGTCTAAAATTATGTTTGATTTCCTGCAAAAATGCAAAACACCGCATCTAAAATAGTACAGTAGAATCCAAATTCTTCAGTGAAATCCTTAATCTGATGAATTAACATGACAAAATGAATATTGATAGAGTAAATAGAAATATTATGAAATTAAAGGCTGTTCTCAGTTGCAAAAAGTACTACAGAAAATTATATTTTATCATTTTGATAAAAATTTGAATAAAACAATATAGAAATATAATGAACATTTTCTTATTTAAATAAGAAACAACTCTGTTGAGATTACTAAACATACGTTAAAACAATTTAAAAACTTCACAAGCATAATAAAGTCCTGCATTCAATTACAAATTGAATAAATAGGAAAATAAATAATTTTAAATAATATAATTAATTAATTATTTATTTAATATAGTGATACAACACACAAAATTGTCACTAAAATAGAAGTAAGTGAAAAATTGTGTGTGTTAATGAAACCAAAAACAAAAGTACAGCAGCTAGGAAAGGATGTGTATATGCTGTGTGACACCCAGAATACTAATACGCAGCAAATAGCAATGTAATATATTTTTTTCTTTTTCACTCAATTCTGTTTACTTGTATCATTCAATGAAACTTATGTAATAGTGTTTTTTCACAAGGCACACACAAAGAGAGATTCTTTCTTTCATGTAGAGATGTGCAGTTTTTGCCCTTCTTCGGTTCCTTTAATTTTATTGGTGTAAAGCTAACTTAAAATTTATTATAACTTCATAAAGTAAAAATATATTTCTCCTACTTATAATATTTTATAACGTTCAAATTCTTTTTAAACATTACAGATTACAGCAACATTATTTTTACTAAAAGAATGATTCACATCAATTATAATTCTAAAACATATAATATATATATATATATATATTTGTTTATGTTTTCAATTACAACATTTAACCAAGACAGTGAAAATGTTAAAATATACATCACTTTACTAGGATATCATCTTACAATTTTTACAAAATTATTTCTATCTTTTAGTGATGAAAGACTACATAATCTGTATATTCCCATTACTACACTACAGGATTTACAATATAATTTTGTCATAATTTATGTTTCTAATCCATTATTTCTGTTAATTTTGTTATCTAATAAAAATATTTGTAGTACAAATATTTTATACAGTTATGACTCATGTAAATCATTCTTTCATTGGAATTAAAAGTAATGGTACTGTAAACATAATGTACAAAATTAATTTGGATAAAACTACTCTACACAGCTAAGTAGTGTGTTTGCCCCACATTACATCTCTGATGCTCCTTAATTAATGTCACATGTTAATGTCCTTGATACGGCCCTAACATAATGTATATTAACAATTGAAGAACTATTTTCGAGTGGAATCAAATAGTTCCTGAACTTTTCCAGTAAACTACAAGTATCGCTATCATTACACGGTAACTTACAGATGCATGGTGGGGCCTAATAGGGATGATGTACTTAAATGAGCTAATCGGCTGTGCTACAGCTAAGGAAACATAACTAAAATAAATTCACCTTTCTTAACAATTACAGCAGTAACAGAAATTGTACAACTTTAGAGTTAAGATATTTGAATTTAGCGTATATGTAGCCATGCTCAGAATCTGCTGAGATAACACGTAATTCTAATTTCTGTTCTAGCATTGGATACTTGACTATAAATTACTCGGTTGTGACCATTTTTATTACATTGCTGTGTGCAACATATTAATATTTTGGATGACACAATATTGTTTTAATATATACACCCTTTCTAGTTGTACATTTTTTTCTCAGTTTCCTTAAAGCATGTAATCTTCATTTATATTTCAGTGTCAATTAGTTTTGCATGTGTTATATCAATATTTCTTGGGCTGCAATTTGAAAATATTGTAGACCTATAAATTCCCACTTTCATCCATGTGACTATCTATATCTCCTTCATTAATCTCAAGAACAGAGTTATATAGACGAAAACCTAAACCAGATATGGAAAGCTTAAGGGCAGGAGGCCCTGATTAACTATAAATGAACTTCTGATGCAAACTGGAAGCCATGTTATTTCAATTCAAAAAATTTTCCCTGAGAGGAGTTAGACAGATGATTGGCATGACTCTATTGCTAACAGGAAAAGTATGATGTACTGGGGAAGACACTAATTATTTGAGATACAGTTCCTACATTTTAACTTTAGTTTTGTTTAAAATTAAGTAAACTTACTTATGCGATACGCTTCTATAAAGTTATTTATTTACTTTTCGATTTTCTCAAATTTGAGATTCAGTACTAAAAATGTCTAAATTTACTTAGCACTAGAAATTCCTAAATTAATACTTACATTATGTACACTATGCCACCCCATCCAGCCAGAGCATCTCGGTCAAATGCATTGACTAAAGCCTGGGATATTTTTTCAAACAGGTCGTCTGGTTCCTAAAAACAAAGGCATTCAGAATTAAAACTAATACGGTTGATCAGAAGAAAAATATAGGGATGTAACCAGAAATTTCTGAGGATTACATCTTGCATAGATTTTGTATAAGTAAGCAGGCTATAGTAAAAACATAACAACCCAAGATCAATAGGAACATTTTGTGCAAGAATCTGCCATATTGTTATGACAGCTGCTTGCATGTTAAATGCAAACCAGTGAGACACGTGACAATACTCAATAGAAGAAGAAAAGGCTGAACAAGAACCAAGTATTAAATTTTTTTATTCTGCACCTTGTGGCTGTTCTTTAAGTTAGTCTAGTGTTTCTTAAGTTAGTCTAGTCTCTGTTCTCTGTTAGTCTAGTGTTTGAGTCTGATAAACCTGTTTTTCATTTCATCCAGTGATCAACTGGTTGAGACGTTTTTATGCTGTTTACTTTTAAGCTCATGTAGGATGATAGTGGGGCCAGCAGAGAGCCCCATGTGGGAAATGTCATGCCTATGGTTACATCCCTGTGAATATATCATTAATCTCCTCACCAAATCTGGTTCCCAAAGTGCTTCACACATTCCAAATGCCTGCTCTGTGCTAGTTCCTGCCACAACAAAGTCCTCCGGTTCATTAGGACATCCTATTAGGTCGGTACTACAGACGTATGGCTTCAGTGTTACCGGATCCAATCCAGCAATAATGGGCTCCACAAAATAAGGGCCAAACCTGTCAGGAAAAAAATAAAAATAGTTAAGTAATTTTGAGCCCAAGTTTATAATAAACAAAAACTATTTTAAAAAAATATTAAAAGAATAGTTTAAACAAATCATTTTAAGTATTGATATCAAGCACTAATATTTGCAATTAAGTTGTAGAATTTTATCCGATGGCAATTAAGTTAAATTAAATTGAAGACTTTGAAAGTGAATAAATGGTGATTCCTTTTACAACAGACTATTATGTCTTCAATTTAATTTTTAAACAATATTATTTGCATAACTTGGAAATAGTTGTAGAAATATAAGGTTTAAATTTTAGGGTATAAATGAGTTTTTAAAAAATATTGTAAATGCCAATAATGAATAAAATTTTCATTAAATCTGACCCAGTCGAGACATCACGATTTCCCTATCCATCTCCTCACTCCTTTGATCAACCTTTAATTGCCAAAATTAACCCCTTCCTAGTATAGCATCACTGTCCCATACATAGAAATAACTCTGTCAAGTTTAAAAATTTTTGGTTCATCCAGTCCTAAGATGTAATGCAAAATAGTTGACAACACAATTTTTTTTAAGGATTTTGTTTTTACATTTTTAGGCTCTTTGAATGTGAAAATGTTGAGAAATAAGAAAGCTGGGGGTCAAAATTTTGCTGATCACCATACTTTTCCTATGTTACGGCTGAGAAAGTAAAAGGCTCTCCTAATGCTCAAAATATATAAGAGTTAATGCCAAATTGAAAACACAGATTTGAAGATGAACTAAATGCATTTTATTCTGTCACACACACAAAAAAATGCTTCATTGTCAATAAACGGTTAAACATAACAAGCACCCTGTTTAATTCTTCTTCATAATTTTCAAAGAAATGTATGTGCATAAATTTACATTTAAATACTTGACATCAAAGTACTGTAAAAAGCAAATCTTACCTTCTCTCGTAGAGGAGATTGGATACCATAGCACAAAATGTTTTAGGTCTGATCTGTCTGTTTTCTCTCAGTTCGTAAAGATTCAGTCGAAATTTTAATCTCTGAGCACTGCAATTAAAGATTTTTACCAAGAGAGATTAAATGAGTATAGTTGTATCATTAAAAACAATATGTAAAAATAGCAAATAGTGGATAAAAATAAATATTAAAAAAATATTTTATCAAATTTTAAATTTTCTATTGCTTGCATTCATACATGTTAATTTAATCGTTTTTATAGTTAAAATTCTGTTTATTTGACTACAATTTATGCCAGGAATATGACTTTTTCAGAGTCACCATTCAAATTTCTAAAAATAATGTTCTATCAATACATAAAAAATGAATTTAATAATATAATTGCAACACTTCCAATAATTTTACTGCATGTTATCATGCAGCAAAATTTCACAAACAAGTGTCACATGTGGAGGATAAGAAAACAATAAAAGTTTCACAGGGATAAGAAAATTAGTGTAAAAGTAGTAACTGTAATCTTACAATAATGTTATGGTTAGATGTTACCTAATTGCTTATCTGCTTACTTTAATTTAATTGTTGTATTCAAAATTAATAGTAGTAATATTAGTACAAAAATCTGTGAATGATACTTGTTTATGCAAATAAAGCCAAGTAGTTACCCTAATTCCCAAACTATGAGGGCCATTCTAACAGAAAAAAAACGTTTTGATCTGACAAGCTGTGCAGTTCTCCCATCACCCTCCACTGCTACGTCATGGACCTTCCCATGTTTTCACACCAGTCTGATGTTAACAGTTAGCCACAATGATCGTTTTCTGTTTACAGTGTGACTTTGAGATGTGTGACAAAATTAAAGATCCTGCCAAGTGTGAGGTTTGTAGTGTAATATGCTTTTTGAATGCAAAAAACATCTGCGCTATTGAAATTTACAGACAGATAACTGAGGTTTATGGTAATGTGATGAACGAAGCTTCAGTTCGAAACAAACAGCGGGGATTGTTGTCCAGAGGCATTGTGCTTCTTCAAGATAATGCACGTCTGCATGCTGCTGCATTGACGAAGAACTTGCTTCAGCAGTTTAAGTGGGAAGTTTTTGAACATCCTTCTTATAGCTCTGACTGGGCTCTGAGTGATTACATCTTTTCCCAAAACTGAATGAATTTTTAGCCAGGAATCACTATGGAAGTGACAACAAACTGAAAGAGGCTGTTAATGACTGGTTCAAGAACTTGGCAGTAACTAAGTGTGCAGAAGGCATAGAAAAGCTAATGATACGCTATGACAAATGTTTAAATTTGTATGGTGACTACGTAGAAATATAGCTAAGGTATCATATATGTTGTTTCATTATCTTAAATAAAAATATCTAGCGAAACAAACGTTCTTTACTTTTAGAATGACCCTCATATTAATAGATAGAAACAACACTTATAAATCACTTACACTGTGATGGTATCTGTTGCCAATCCTGGTAGTCCCAAGTACAATCTGGGGCCCATTTCGAAAATCTTTTGGAAATCGACTGCCACCAGCTGGGCCCGCACGCCAAAGCGACGGTCCGACGCTATGGCCACACAGTCTTTGCCTTTCATGGCAATGACCAAACCACCATTATATTCCATAATACTCTGAAAAGAAAGATACTTTTATTATTTCTTAATACAATAAATAGATTATAATACATCATAATCTTAAAATGTATAAATTTATGATTTAAAAATTAATTTCTAAGCAGCCAGCCTAACTGCATATTGTATTTTTCTCTTTTTTGCTTTTTTATTTTATGTTTTTTCTTTTCCTTTCACTCTCGAGAAAAAAATTATCATAATTCAATAAACAAAGAAAGAAAAATTTTTATTAAACAATTTTATTAACATGGTATGATTTTTTAAAATCATACCATGTTAATAAAATTGTTAAAAATTACATCTTTTATAATGCATTAAGGGTAATTTAAATGTTTTACAAAATACACATAAACATTTGTTTTTTAATGTGATTTTTGTTGCTGCATATTAGATGATAAGGATTTTACATCTGGATTATGCTTTGTTATTTTTAAAAGTACACATGCAGAGCTTGATTCGTCCATCATCCTATTTCTAAATTTATTTTTTATAAAATTAATTTCAGAAAATAGCGACTAGCATGCCCACGTCAATGAAAATATTGATAAAATTGCTTTTGCTAATGTTTTTAAGCAATCAAAAGTTTCAGGAATTGCATTCCACGTGGTTAGAATTTCATCTTCGGCACTTTTATTTATTATACCCAATAATCGATTATTTTCAATTACTTCCAAATCTTTTCTTAAATCAGCAAATTTTTGGTTTCATATGGAGCTTGACTGAAAATCAATTACTTGCATTCCTGTCATGCAAGTTTAACCAGTCAAAGAGTTTTAAATTTAATTTATCAAAAGATATTTTATAGGGATATAAAATTGTCTAAACTGCATAAATCTTGCAGAAAATTCCTGGGTCAGGGATTGAATTATCGCTGAAAATTCTTTTGTTAGTTTCTCTTGATTTGGTTTTTCATGACTTTCAATGCCAGAAAAAATTTTTGTATTCAAAACATGTTTATATGAATTTGAAAGAATGTCGCAATTAAAAACTTGTAATTTGACTTTGAACGCTTTGATTAACCCCAAACATTACAATGATCATTTTATTAACACCTTGTAGCTTGATATTTAACTCATTTAAGTGAACATAAATCAGTAAAAAAATAGTTTTGCAAGCCATTCTGCACCCATTAATTGACTGTATTGTTCAATAATATTCTCATTATTTAGAAATAATCTAATTTCCCCCAAACAATCTACAAATCTTTGCAAAAGTTTTCCGTGGCTTAACCACTGTACATTATTGTACAAAAATAAGCTACTGTATGATAAGTTTACCTCGTTTAACAATTCTTGAAATTTTCTTTAGAGCCCGTGCTGATATAAAATTCACTATTTTTGTCACCAAACACAATCATAATCCAAAATTTTCAAACCTGTCTTGGCACATAACACTTGCTGGTAAATAATGCAATGGAACCCAAGAATTGAATGTCCAATACGTTTTGTAAATAAATTTATAAACCCATTTTCCTGTCCAATAATGCTGCGAGCACCGCCAGTTGTTACTGACACAATTTTGGAAGTACATATTTCTTTTTTGCCCAATGCATCTATAAATGCCTTACAAATGTCTACTTCTTCTGTTGTTGTTGTTAGTGTTGATAAACTTATTAATTCTACTTTTTTGTACGTTATTTTCTTCAAAATAATGTACAAAAATTGGTAAAAGAGCTGAACCTGTTACATTGGTGGACTCAACGCAAATGGAAATAAAATTGCAAGATTTTATATCTATTTGTTGTTGAAAGCTTACATTTTCTACCATTCCCAAAATTCTCTCATTCACCGTATTCCTTGCTATTGGTATATCTTTAATTCTTTGGATAATTTTTTCTTTATTTTCAAAATTTTCGAATAAGTACAGTGCACATTGCAACCAAGCCTCCTTTAAAAATTTACCTTCAATAAAAGTTTCCTGTATTGAGAAATAGCTTTTGAAGCTTGATAACTAGCAGTAGTAGCATTTGATTAAGTTCCAATATATTTCATTAAGGATGTAGCTTGGGCATTTTTATTTTTGAAAACACATGATATATACTCCTTTTGCTCTTTTTCACTTTGATTGTGAAGAGATTTGTGGTTGGTTTCATAATGTCACTATACTGATGATGTTCTACAAACCACCGTTCCTGAACATAAAATTTAAATAGCTTTACCGTCCTTATTAATCATGCCATACCTATCGGTCCACCAAGTTTGAAATTCTCTGCTACTACCTGTTTCTGATAATTTCAATTTTTTCATTGAACTAGTCATAAGAAATTCTAAAAAAAAATAATTTAAAACCTTATGAATTTAAAATATACATATAAATGCAATAATTACCTTAAAATAAAACCGTAGTGTTTGTAAATAATTATATTTAACATGTCAATGATTAAAGTTTTAAAATGACACATACAAATGCTCGGAATTACAAAGACTAATGGCTCATTGGCAATGCAGTCTGTTTTCACAACAGAGCAAATTAATGCGCACAACCACAGGACTGCATCGATCATACCACAAAATGATATTATATAATAGGTAGATATTCAGTACTATAAATTTAAATCATAAATTATTTTTAAAGTATGGATTGTTGAATTCTAATTCATATTTTTTGTGCAAACCATCAAAATTTTCTTTTGTGCCATAGNCGGCAAGAAGCCCTAGAGTTTACTTACAGTATAAAACTTGTATCCTGGGTATCGGTTTAGAAGGGTCAACCATCATATTTTATTTTATTTTTTTATTTTTTTTTTAGTTTTTAAGTAAAGTTTTCCAAGAGTGCTTTTTAAGCACCAGAGATAGAATGGAATACAAAATGAAGGAAACAATTGTATGTTAGCTTTTGTAAAAGAGCTCTTGTTCTCCTTATCATCGATGCGAAAAGAAGTAATTTTTTTTTTATTCTTCTTATTTTTTTTATCTAGGATCAGCAAAATTTTCGGTTGTTCAACAATTTATGGTTTTTCTCTGGTAGATTTTTACTACTTTTAGAATATTGGTTTCTTCTCTTCAATCGTCGACGAATTTCGTATTTGAGGTATCCTTGGTAAATATGTAACAGTAAGATTTCTGAAAAAGTCGTTAAAAATGTGCATCTGGATATGTACGCCCCGCTTATCGTATGAGACTGATAAGAATATTCTTTTTTTTAAAAAAAAATCATATTTTTTGTGCGTGCCATCATAATTTTCTTTCGTGCCATAGGTTCACCATCCCTGAAATAGGGCATCTATAATATATACCTCTAAATAGCAGACACATTGAATAACAGATGCTGTTATCCATCCATAACCTACCTTATAAAAACACAAAGCCCCGTCTTCAATATTCTGAAAGAATTATGTACGAAATATTTTAAAACAAAAACAAATAATAGGTTCAAATACTCTTCCAGACGACAAATTTTGACTATAGGCATTGAATAAAGACCGACTTAAAATAGGAATAGGGGAGGAGGACAGCTTATAAAAGGCCAAACAATAATCATCTTCATACATATTAATGTTATTAGACTTCTGCCTTATTGTTGGAATTACTCTTCCAGTCCCAAGAAACCATAAACTTTTCTAAAGTTATTCACTCATTTGACAAGAACCGTAATACAACAGTAATAAATAAAAAGTTTTAAGGTTATTTATTTATGAAAGTTCAAAGATTGTGTTATGAAGACGATTTGCCTGCCACTTTAAAATGTAGGAAGATATTTGGTTTAACAGCTTTGTGGTGGATTAAATGCAATTTTTAATAGACCAGTTATTAAAAAAATCGAAAATGTTCAAAAAATTACACCTATTTGATACCTACAAAGTAGACAAATCATTACATTAATTTTTATTAGTCACTTAAAATGATGTTATAAATGCAAGAATAATGTACATATTTCTTACCCCTTGAAGTGGCTAGCAAATTGTCTTCATAACTCAACATTTGAACTTTCACTGCCTAAACCCACCTTTATCCACCCTTATGTTCATAATAAATTTAAATTTTTGTTTCATTACTTCCACCCAGGTTGTTTTTAATGAATAATTAAACAATATTTATGTTTTGTTGTAATTTTTATCTTTCATTTAATTAAAGCATCCTGTTCAATCGGCTTGCTATTTAAAATTAAATTAAAATGAGATTCTTACAGTTAAAAAGATACCAAATATAGCCTAAATTTTAAATACATTTGCTAAGTATACTTTTCAGTATTTTCACATTCCTAATGCAAGTTTGATGTTTTTGTAATCATTGTATTCTATACTATATGACTGCGTAAAATACAACTGGCACATCTCTCCTAATAGCACACAAACTTCTTGGTCCCGACATGTCTGCTATTCAGAAGTTATACTGTATTTGTCTAAGTTTGGCACGATTCGGACTTGACTTGTTCGATCACACAGCGAATACAACTTTCAGCCTGGAAAGAATATGTTTAGTGAAAACACTGTGTGTTTGACATTGAATTTGACACAATTGAAATTGAGTCAGTGCAGAAGCTTTAGGCAGACTGAAAAATTCATGCATGTTATCTACTATTGATATCCAAGAAAATATGCATTGTAATTCAGGCTCCCCATACTCGTTTCTACTTGCACTATGTGGCATATGACAAGCAATTCATAAAAATCTGATCTAGATTGTCTTGATATCAAAATGTCAAAAAAAAAAAAGTATATGACCTCTCTAAGATAATAATTTCAAATGTTCATATTAATCTAGCTATATGCAAGATATCAAATATTCTGAGAAGCAACACACACAAACCAAATGACCTAACAAGTTGGTGTACAAAAAAATTAAGTTCAGAATATCTTGCATCATTTTGGCTTTCTGTACACATCAGGAAGATCTGTAACTGAAATAAGATATCAAGTTTGTGTGATAAAATATTGTAAAAATATATACATATAAATAAAGCCTCAACCAAATCAAATCTTTAAATGCAAGGCGATCTCAGACTACAGAATTCGAATAGACAATAATTAATTTACCAAATTAAGGATGTACAATTAACTGCGAGCAAAGCCAGAGAAATACAAAGTTTTCCTACCCGGTTAAAGGGCCATCACAGATAAAAGTCAAATCGTAAAAGCAATTTCACTTTTACCTGCCCGAAAACGGCCCATTAATCGAGGTAAAACCATCGTTCACCAACCATTAAAAGTGCATTGCTTAAAAACTACATTAATTCGACTCGACGTCAAAAAATAAATAAAAATACGGCTCCGAACATGGCAGTCGGGATCTTATCAAAGCTGCAGAGCAGGCCCACAGAAGTAAAACAGTAAAACGAATTAACCAAAATACAAGCCCTTTGCACGATATAGTATATATCCCAGTAGTAGTCCGTACAACGGCATTTATCACATTTCAGAAGTTTTTAGCCATCAAACGATTTCCAGATTTAAATTGGGCTACTTTACTCCTACTAGTAGTAATAAAGTTGCCCAATTTAAATATGGCAATTATCCAGTTGGGCAATATTTTCAGAAGTATTCTGGAATTTTCACTTTTAAATTTTACTTCATTTTTAAGGTCTTCAAAATTCCACATAAGCTACGTCTTGCAGTCGCACACAGACCGACGATTCCTTCGACTCTCTCTCTCGCTCCCACGGGCGAGGTCTGCGACTTCGACTGCCCCGTGCGGAGCCGTAAACGGATTTCGATATTCAAAATTGATCTTCGGGTTGTTTGGATTGAACATTTGCTGATTGTACCTTGCATAATCAGTGATAAATGGGATACCCCTTTTGTAATTGTAATACCCCTTTTAACAAAGAATTCTCTCTGAAAAAGGAGAAGTAATATAATATAAAATTTAACATTAGAAACAGCATTGAAATGTCATTATTTTCATATTAAACTCATTTAAAATGCCATTCTCATAAGCCACCATTCAAAAGCTCATCAAACACAAGAGTTTTGTGATAAAATAAACTATTTTATCACATTAAAAAGTATATATATAAGTATCTTAATATATAAGTAATACTTTACAAAGGTTAATAAAATCTAAAACATTAAATAATCACCATTTTGAATCGAATTTGGTCGTCACCACAACTTTTCAACAACTCCAAACAGCAGAATCATTCAAGAATAGCGCCTCCTCGTGTCGAAAAAGCGATCGTTGTATAATAATTATTATTTTTTTAAATTAAAGTTTGATTAAATATATTAATTTATACAAATAAAATGTATTATTTTTTATATATTTTAATAAAATAGTTTAACAATTCAATTAAATAAGTTATTAAGCAAATTTTTGAATCGCGTCCATTTGCCTGGAAGGTGGAATGTGATCGGAATTCGGTTATAATGTTTGGCGATTATTTTGTAATATTTTTGCAACGAAACATTTTATTGCAAAGATGTCTTGTCAAAAGTAATAGGGAGAGTTTAATAGTCCGTAATAAACAAAAGATAAATGATCTCGAAACACGCTTAAAGCTATTGAACGGCGATTTACAAATTATAGATGTTTCGGAGGGTAAGCGCGTAGACAATGCTTGAACGCCCTTCCCTCCCTCCCTCCCTCGCCGTTGTATACAATGATGAGCTTTTCGTGGCACCTCTTCCCTTAAACTGTACACGCGATTAATAGCAATTAGATCGAAGACCTCAAAATCAAGAAAAGGGTGATAAGAGAGAAGAAGAGACAAATGATCCTCTTCAGGATGCAGAAGTCGGTGGGCTTCCGCCAGAGTCCTCTGAGCGTCATAAAAATCTAGGCCTTCTTCAAAGTCCTCAAAATATCCTCCCGAACTTAGAGAGCGGGAGAATCCCAAGATTTATTGAGACAAAGCTAAAGTAGCATGGCTCAGAAAGGTTTTCGTGGTTTACGAAAGGGAGTTGGAGATCAAAGCCAATTTCCAGTGCGCAATGTTCAGAGATCCGCCTGAAAATAAAATGTCCAAGATAGACTGGAATTTCTCTTGCTGTTGTTTTGGCAGAGGCAAGAAATCCAAAACTCATATTTATTCAAACAACTTTTAACAATATTGCAACAAGGGATACAATAGTCAATAACTGGTTAAGTGCACATTTTGGCAGATTGCTCGTTCTCATTATTCGATTCTTTCTTTAACGAAAAATTTAATTTTGCAGACATTGAAGAGTAATTCGAGAAGTAAATTGGCGTACATTTTGAAATAAAGAGATCCTCCGGCTCAGTACCTCTTTACAGCAAATGCCTGTCGTTAAGTGGAAAAAAAGGATTATTTTATCAATTCGTCACAGACTCCCGGATTGGCCATTTTAACCTGGACTTGGCAGCAATAACCGGATTTGATGAATAACCCGAATGTGACTGTTTGTCTCCGATGTGTGACGTTAAATCCCGGAATGTGACGGAAGGACGATTCGTAAATGGATATACAAATATAATACAGCAATCGTTTATTGTTTAAAGATGGATGATTCTGTCTCACGATTTAACATCAGTCATTCTTATACACATATAAGTGTATTTACTGTATAGATAAACGTACAGTACCGCCATGTGTTTGTATTAAGTTCCCAACAACAATTACTTGTAATCTGCTACTTACGTTCGTAGAAGTCGTTACTCGTATTTAGATGTAAATTGGAATTTTAAATGTTGACTTCGCATCGATATATTTAAAATTCTGTACAAACTCGTACTAAAAATCAATTTCTTATCATTTCTATTACTTTTCTATTTCTTATCATTTCTTATCATTTCTAAATTTAATATTATAAATGAATAAACTTTCGTAATAATTTTACAATTTATACATAAATAATTTCAAAGGGAGTTACTAGAAGGATACTGTATTATAAATGGTTCTAAGATAACTCTATTAATTTAAACATGAAGGGAACACTTGTACATCTCTAGCTATGTACTGTACAAGGTTAAATTTAACGTTTAATCACAATTTAAATATTCCCCTTTTTCTTTTTACTGCTTGTATACTTAGACTGGCTGCCCTACCTCCAAACGTAGATGATCTTTTGCCCCGTGGCGAAGATCAAATTAAGTTTTCTGTTCACATTTACCCGCCTTCTTCCGCCTTCTTCACTTTTACTGAGACGAAATCAATCAAACGAGGTACAGTTGTTGATTGCGTGATGGCAGGAGTGTTCTCAATCATCGGCTCATTAACACATTCTGCCGGACCATTTTGTAATAGTGACGATCTCATTGGTAGCAGAATTAAATATTGATCCTGCGACTCAGATTTCGAGTAACGACTTAAAATTTTTGACCATTGATCAATGAACACATTGCTTTGTGGGTATCTTGGACTGGATGTTATAATGTTAAAGCAAATGTGAAAATGTGATGTACTGCACGTTTGTAAATTATCGTTGTGTGACACCATGATACAGCCCGAAGTCACCATATTCATATTTTCTATCAACTATTGAAATTTATGAATAGTGACTGATGAGGAACCTGACAGGTCAGAAATGCATTTTACAATAAATACATTAAAAAAGAACAAAACTGTCCCAAGTTCTTTCTGTTTCGTTATGCCAGTGTGGGAAAAGTGCACTTACACGAAATATATCAATAATAAGTGAACGGACAAAAAGCAATTTGAATAATACTACTGTTTATATTACATGATCCTTTATATTACATGACATGCCTAAAACGAAATTTGATTAAATTCTTCTGTTTCATTTATACTTCCTTTAGCTTTACAGAACCACACGAACCTGTATTTTTGCATTTATTACATACCGCCTTACCTAAAGGACAATTTAGCTTGGTACTTTTCACAGGTTTTCTACACCAATAACAGCAATTCGAAGTTTTGTTTTCGGTAGCTTCTGACTTTGGAAATACGTGCTTCCTCCGTACAGTCTTGCCTAATGCATAGGCCTATATATTATTCCCGGAATTGTTCTTAAAAGCTTCCTGCTGCTTTTCACTGTTTCGACCTGTTTCGCAGTGTTTATAGCTTTTTCCACAGTTAGTTGAGACGAAGTATTTTACGAATGCCGCCTTAACTTTGGAATAGTCAAATGCTCTCCTCGTCCGGGAGACTAAATGACGTCAAAAGTTCCTGAGTTTTCTGGCCCATTTTCTGGCATATTAAAGAATCTACCTGGTCCACTTCTTTTTTATTATGGAGACCAGCTGTTCGAAACGCTCTAACCATGCTGTTGCTATGAGGTCGATGTTATCTTCTTAAACAGAAAATCATCCATTTGGGATTTTACCAAAGAGTGACTCGTTGGAGTGAAGTAAAATGGACAATAAAAGCAATGCACACTGAGGGATCAATCGAGATGGGAGAACGAGGGATCAAATTGATATAAACCCGTGTCGTGGAGACACGGGAAGTGTTATTTCGGTTTCTCTTAGGGGTGAAGAAAAATTATGTATTCTAGATATGTATATATATATATACATAATATTATAATTCATTTGCAAACATTTTTATGCATAAAGTGCACCTGAAAAAGTAAATAAAACATGATGTATTATTTCATTTTATATTGTTTCTTATGTAAAACTTTCCTAAAAGTTGTTCTAAAATCGAAACAAAGAATTATGTTCGAAAACCGAAGTTTGACCGTATAAAAAAGTTCCGTTCTTCTAGTATCAGTTCTCATTTATTTTCTGGTAATTTAGAATAATCTTAAATACAAAACTGACACACTACATAAGCTATGTTAGTTTATTAATAAGTGAAAAGCATATTGTTTTCAATATGCTTTCTTCATTTATTTAAATCGATACAATTAAATGCGATTCAAGAATACAAATTATATCAAGAATATTTGAATATAAAATAAAAAACACGAATACGTAGTAATACAAATGCCATTGTTTGTTGCACATTATTTACGCATTCAAATTAATTAATAATATTCAATAAAGCATCTACGTCACAGGGGAAAAATACATTATTATTTTTTACCATTATTTAACATTCTGATCGAATCAAATGAAGAAATTACTAATTTAAAACTCCATTAAAGTTCAATCTGGCGTATCGAATATAATATTAAAAAATCATAGAGGAACGAACTCAAACTCAACGAAACTTCAAATTATTAATTTGTTGTAAAATATTTAAAATATTCATTTAATTGACGGATTTAAACTTGTGAGTAGAATTCATTCGGTCATTAGATTTTCGATCGAGTTTAGACAAGACATATAAAGTATATTATTTAATTCATCTTCAGTGTTTTCGTTATTTTTTGCGATATTTCAAAGCATTTTACATCAACAGTGAGTGCAATATAAGTAAATATCATAATCTATTCTAATAAACTAATCAAAAAGATTGATTACGAGGCATTTGCGTAAATCCATTATGTGATAAAATACAATTATAACATATTTTTAAGGAGTAAATACAATAAATTGAAATATTCGCAACGTTTTATCATAAATGAAAAATTCGAAGTAAACCGTGTGGTGTTTCTCTTTTCTCTATGCGATTACGGATGAAGACGACGTCCGCGACCCTTTGAAAGTAAAATGTTCCTTTCTTCTATCGGCAACTCAGTCGCTGCATCCTCATTTGTGAAATGTACAGTAATTGCATTATTACAGTCAAATGAAAAGTTTTCGTTAAATCACTTCTGTGATGTTTGAAGTACAAGTCCGATAGGCGCGGTAAAGTTGCACAAATAGCAATCATTATCACCACATCACCCAATCAGCGCTTAAACTTTTGCGCTGAAAATCCTGCAATGGCCGAATGTTTGTTTGATGAGTTTTAGCATCGTTTCCTATCGGCCATTTATAGATTTACCCCGATAAACAGAAATAACCAGGAGGAGGCCTTTCCTCGAGTAAATCATCTCGGCAGGCTGCTTGAAATCGACAGTGTAATATAATGCTAACTAACATATTTTTGGTTTTAAATCGTTTCTGCCATCCTCGAGACACTGTCGACTACTGCGGCAGAAAAACTTTCCTTCTGCCCATTTCAACTTATGCTGTAAGAGCCGCTCAAAAGTCTATTAAATGCAATTTTCACTTCACAGTTGCTTCAGTACGTTACTCGAATGATTCGGTTTGTCATATGTAGCAATTTAGATATAGTTTTGTACGCACATTCTGCCCCATTCCATTTCAACCGTTTCCTCATTCTCCGCTAAACCAATAGCTTCATCCAGCGTATCTGGCCATTGTCTAAAGACGCGACAACTTATTTTCATATTTAAGTCTTTAACAAATCTCTCAAATCTCTTAAGTCTCCAAATCTCTCCTCACTTTATCAGTGGTCAACTTTTGATTAACTTTGACAACTCTGGATAGTAGGGTCTTGGTCAGATGACAAGTCACATACTGTTTCGCTTCCTCCTGGTTTAGGATTCAATAATTGGTCCATCTAAAAGTATTGTGAATATCTATACATAAATATAACTGTACATTAGTAGAAAATTTATTCCTCACACCGATACACTATTTTCTATAGACTAAAGTTAGTCTTATGAATAATAAAATTGCTTTTATATAATTACAATCGGACAGAATTGATTTCTGTGCATTATTCTTCTAAAACTCTGATATTTTTCACATTACATTAAAATTAGCTATTTAAAACGATAAAGTCAGGTTATTTTATCGAATTCTGACGTAATTGTATTGTAAAGAAATACACAAAAAATCAACTTTGTTTCTGTTCTGACTTACAGAGGAAAAAAAGTTTAAAACTCTAAAACATTATGTAAATAATGAAATAAAAGTTAAAAATGAAAAAATTAAAGGAAAACCCAAGTGCAGAGAAAGCACTTTATTACGTCGATAAATTTCCTAAATGCATTTCACCAGACACGCCTCTTCAGTGGGGCTATCAGAAAATACAGTTTATAACTCCAACTATTACGGATTTCCATCTATATATCCGACAATAGCTTCCCAGCATGTATTGTTTTGCATAATTATGGCACAATGTTCTTTAAATTTTCTTTTTTCATTGTTTTTTTTTCTTATAAACAATTTTTACATTATTAATTTTAATTTCACAATTATTAATAGCGTTATATAATTAATATTAATCCGTTTGGACTGATAAGGATCTACGAAGACCAAAATGCATTCCACAAATAACAGTCTTATTTTCTTCATATGATCTCGATTACTGGCTCCATTACAATTTCATATGCCTGATATTTCTATGCCAATTGCTTATGTAAAATAATTATTTAATTCAATGTAAAAAGTTCACGCTATAAATAATTTTTAACATACTTCTAGTACGACAAATACTTCTAACTCTAAGTTATAATTGCTAATTAAAATCTTCTCCAATAAATATTGGGCTGCAGTTTTCAAATTTGATCTTTCTTAATGTCGAGAACGAAATTGCATAAATAAAAATCCACCCCAGATATCAAAAGCACAGAAGCCGGATGTCTCGAGATTCGTATCTGGATCGGAAGTCATATAATTTTTAAATTAAAATGTGATTACAAATTGCAAGAAGGTATTGTGACCCCGTTAAAATACCGGCCAGCAATTGCAGCAATTTCTGGTTAATTTTTATGCTCAGAAGATTTTTTTATATTTAAAAGACCAGAAAATATGGAATGTAGAGAACTTCCCATCTGAAATGTTTAAAAATGAATTTATTGAATGTATTATAAGATATAAAGTTTAAATGAAATTATCTATATCTATATCTATATATATATATATATATATATATAAATGAACATGTATGTCCCTATATTTCACTTTTCCGCCAAAACTACACATCGCACGTGAATGGTGTTTGTATGTGGTGGTAGCCCCAAGTCTCCATTCGTGCATAGGGGTGGTTGCGTCTCGATAGCTATAAGGGTGCGGGAGATATGGGCTTGAAAGTGGTTGAAAGTGGCTTTCTATTTCCAATGTTTTGTTCGAACTTAATTCAAACATAAAATTCGAATATTGGTTCGATTATAGAACGATCGTAAACGTTCCAGAAACGTTGAAAATAGTTCGTTTGACTGGACGTGAACAGGAGACGTTCAGAAATAGAATCGGGACCAGGAAGTGTTAATATAAAGCGGCATGCAAGATTTATAGGCGCTTTTGCGGGAAATCGAACATATTTTTATGCTCATGTAAAAATTCTCTGGAAACGTCTGGAAACGGAAGACCTAATTCTTGCATTTTGTGAAAACGCGTAAGATTGGCTATAATGTAATTATCTTAATCTTTGCTATCGTTACTTTTTGCCCACAAATACAAACCCAGCGAAGCGGGTCCTTGCAGCTAGTAAAATTATAAAAGCATAACCACATTGAATTGCTGGACTTACTTTTATTGGAAACTTCTTGGTAATCTTAATATAATTTCTAAATGATAAACATAGGGATTCTTTACCAAATCTCTTCATAAAATTCAGAATCTAGAACATTATTTAATTCTATTATTATATTGTGATTACACAGAATTATAATAAACGTTTAACCAAATAACGACATATTTAAATTGCGATACCTTCAACTTCTGTTCCAATCCGAAATCGCAGTCAGCAAATCTTCCGATATCTTGAAAAGACGTTTGCATCTGAAAAAAGAAACGTAACACATTTTAACAAATGTGTAAATGAAACAACTGTGAAATTTTTGACTAAAGATACATTACGGAAGACGTGAAGGCAGATAACATGAATCCTGTTGAAATAGAAAGAAAAGTGAAAATAGCACAGAGTAAAGAAAAAAAAATTTTCAACGCAAATTTCAGATGCGAGAAAATGAAAATAAAATAAACTAGACTTATTTCCATTAATAAAACACTGTACAGAATTGTTAATACGTAATTAAATGGTCCATTTAGTTGCTTGATAAAATGCCAGAGTTCATCGTGTTGTGTCATAATCTCCTCTAATTCTGAGTGAACATTCGGACTGTCCTTTTCAAGCAAACACAAGTCTTCTGATACATTCTCGAATGCATTCATTAAAGTAAGTAAAAGCAAGCCAATAAACAAGAAAAAATATGTAACACCACCAATTATTATAATAGTAGCGAAACTGACTTCAATGCAACAGATAAAGGGTTCATATTTAAAGAACTTTCCTTTATCTAAAGCAGGATAAGCTAAAAAAATTATTATACATTGAGCGATTATCGTAAAACTAACACTTATAATTACTGCAAGAAACCGTACATTATTCATAGCAGCATAGAATTTATCTTTAACGAAACGACAGGACCTTCTTAATTGTATTTTAGAGTTCAGTTTTACTCTTTTGACAAGACTGAATATTAAAGCTAAAGCCAAGGTAATTGCCGCAATGGCTACTCTGATAAATATGTCATACTCGAATACCGCATACCAGGAAAAACAAGGCATCAGAATCGATACGTAAGGAATTGTCATACAGAAAAGAAGGACGGAATGTATCCAATAAACGTATTCGTTAAATGAGACGTAGAAGTTGAATATTTTGCTCAGGCAGCCATCAGTCTTTACGACACAGGAACACTTCTTAAAAAATTCCCAACCGTAAACCATTGAAATTGAAGTGAACGAAGAGAGAAAACATTGCACACATATTTCGTCTTTCGGATTTACGATTGCAGGACTTACACTTGATACGATTTGTATCATATTTCTTAAGTTAAAGAATTGAAAAAGATTATTCGCAATATTTTCGCCTTATAGAAAATTATTACAATACGCGCTCTTCTGTGAAGAATGCGGAGTAAATGCCAGCAAGGTTGCTGCGCATTCTCTAATAAGTATTGATTAGGCGAGATTATTTTTAAAACACTAACGTACATAAATTAGAAAACGCAATCAATACTAATATCTTGGATACTTGTGTAATCAATACTTGCGTGAGTCAGCAAGTAGGAAGTTGAGAGCTTACGCTTATCATACTGTCTAGGCCAATGCTTTGCAGTCCACAAGCAATTTTAATTAACAGAATTTTATCTATAAGTAATTATTGTTAATGCAGTTATTTAATTTATTGGGATGCAATTTGAAAAAATTGTAGATGTATAAACTGTCATTGCCTTCTGTCTGTTTCTTTGTCTGCTCTCTGTCCCTCCTGAACTTTGAGAACGGAGTTAAATACATAAAAGACGACATCAGATATGAAAATCGAATGGGAAAAGGCGCCAATTAACTGTATTGGGAACTCCGATGCTATTTGGTAGTCAAATTATTTTAATTTTTCTCTAAAGAATTGGATCGATAACCGGCACGACTCTATTGTTAAAAGTAAAGTATGATGAATGGGGCCACGCCACTACTAATTTAAGGTGGAGACCATATATTTTAAATTAAATAAATTAAAATTATGATTAGAAGTTGCACCCTGGTATTGTGACAATGTTACAGTAAATATTGCTCGTTTTTCTTACAATTAATACTATATAAAAACATCTTATATATAATGCAGTTGATTTGGATTATCGGAAAATTTACGATTTAAATATTAAATGAGTATATCATATTCATTTATATGAATTAATATCGACTTTTTGATATTATATAAACGATTAATATGAAGCTGTTGCTTCATAGAAGACACGTCATCGTGAATGATTTATAGAAACTAGTAGTTGAGTCCGGCATTAATCCGGCAAAATTAACAACGAGCATTGAGACCATTAGATTCTTTCGTATTATTAACCCTTCATATTATATTATATTGCAGTATTTAGTTTATTTAACTACAAAGGTTATCTTAGGTAAGGATTTAAAACACCGAGTGATTAATTTCACGCATTCTAGAAATTCTTTAGATTGTGTACAGTACAGAAAAAAAAAAAATTAAATGTGTTAGATTATTTGGTATGATAAACCCTTACGTAAAATAACGTTTGTAGTTACATAAATCAAATACTGTAATATAATAAATATGAAAATGGAAACTATACAAAAAATTCTGTTATTTCAGTCTACCAATGTCATGTTTATCTCAATAGTCGGATACTACGAATTGGGACAAATTCAATGGTCAACTGGACAAGAATTAAAAATATGATATCATAATTTCTTCTAATGCTTCTTCTAAGAAACTGTTCCATTCACAGACGAATATCAAATAGTAATCTGTCAACCAATGAAATTTCGCATAACCTTTCCGAATATTTAAACTCGGCACCCTGGAAAACCATTTAAATCATATTTTGTAAAGGCCGATAACCTCGTATTATGTAATTTTCCTATTTGAATGCACCCATACCGCTGGTCTGATAAAAAAATTGTAGCGAAAGGGGTCGAAGTTAATTAGACAAGAAGTAGTCGTTGCCCTTCTTCTGGAAGAAAAGATTTTAACGTCCGAAGTGTTCCGTGCTTAAATAAAACACGATATTGTAAAAATGCTAGAATAATTGCTTGCGTGTCTTAATAAAGTATTTACATTTTGGCAAAAAATTGTATAAACTCTATGGGAAGTAAATATCGCGTTTATAATTAAATTATTGGGCTGCAATTTGAAAGAAACTGTAGACCTATAAATTGTTTCTTTCTTTCTATCAGTAATTGGTAGTTCATGCGGAGTCTTATGGCTATACACCTTTACATCGAGAGATTTGTGGGTAATTGCTATGCGATATGAGAGCCGGCCTTATAGAATGGCCTAATCTCGCGCGGGGGAAGAAAGCCTTCCGAAAGGACTTTTATGAGAAACTGGCCCCTATTCGGGCGTCATCGATATGGAGAAAACCCGGAAAAGTCCACGCTGCCAGCCCGTTCCAGCTTGGAACGAACCCACGACTGAACTCCCAGTGGTCAGTGTCTACTCCACTCGAGTGCCGAAAACCACTCGCCACTGGTGGGCCAGACCTATAAATTCTTACTGTCGTTCGCTGTCTTGCTTTCCGTCCATTTGTAATCTCGAGAAAAGGGTCAGATAGATGGGAATCGAAACCAGATGTAAAAGGTATGGAGAAAGGAGGCTCAGATTAACTATATACGCACTTCCAATTTAAAATGAAAGCCACGTTACATCCGTTCAAAATTTTTTCTTAAACGAAATTTGATACACGACTCTATTGCTAACAGTAAAAGTATGAGGAACAGAAACAAAACTACCACTAATACAATTGAGAACATTGTGACGAAAAGTTGTAGGCCGGCGTTGTGATTATGTCGCAATAAATAATCGCTGGTTAGAATTACAGTAATACCCCGACTTACGCGAACCCGGAGTTACGCGATTTTCAAATCTCGTCGATTCGTCTTTTGTTTGAGCGCCACGCCACCCTCGATTACTCACTCCCCCCACACTATTGTTCGGCTTACATGTTCGGACATGTCACGCGGAATCCACACGTAGCTACAATTTATTTTGTTATTTATTTCTGTGTTTGTTATATCTTTGGAGACTCGAGAGACTCTACTACGTCATCCAAACGAAGTAGAACTAATTCTTCCGCATCAAACAAGAAAAGAAAAACTTTATCTTTGGAACGTAAAGTTAACATTGGGTATGTTCGTAAAGTCGAACGAGTTAAGCGAGAATAAAGTCATCGTTATTTCTATTTCGTTAGACTTTTCGAACGATTCGTTACTAACACGTTTAACTCGTTTGACTACGAACGTACCCATGATTAACACCGATGAGTTATTGTTTACACATGTGGATGACCTTGAACACAGCTGGAGTCCGATTTCCCGGGGCATTCTCATAGACGTCGCGGGAGGACAAGGGTTTAAAGTAGAATGAACACTAGCTGGACGTATATTTTTAAATATTTTTAAAAAATTTTGAGACTTAAAAAACATTCCAAAAATTCAAAAAAAAAAAAAAATTTCAAAAATGGTCTTAAGGACCATGTTTTATGTAACGATATGAAACCTGCCCGAGTAAACTCGGGCGAGAAACTAAAGGTGTTTTAATTAACTCTTCACATCCAGATGTCAGTGATTTGTTTTTAGAGTGAGCTTTTGCAATTCGGGGATTCCCCTTGTATTACTTTTCAATAAAATAAACTAAATTAAGTTTGAATACAAGTTTATTTTAAGCTTTTATATGAATTTCTTTCAGACATTCGAAGTAACTTATTAAGCAGCTTATTTCTTTTAATTTCTGCAAACTTTTTTATGCGGTTTTAAGTTAATTTTAACTCGTTGTTTTGGTTTTATGCGATTTTAGAAAATTACGGAACGTATCCCTACTTTTTCAAGGCANGTTAGAGGAAATTTCACAGAATTATGACTACAAATTTAATATTTATACATTTATTTTTTAAAATGACTTCAGTTTTCAATGACAAAAGTGAAGAAATAGTTTTAAAATTTTAACAAAGAAATTATTTTAAATTCCAAGTAAACATTTTCGGCACACGCTCTCAAGTAAAAAGCTACTAGGTTAGATAAAACGAGACCTTACAGTATTAAGTTTCAGCAGTTGTATAAAGTATTCCCTATAACATTTTTCAGAAAATTTTACAGTAAAGCTTATGAAATTTCTGTAATGTGAATATTTAGTATACCAGAGCCCTTTAGCTGCCACTCGAAATCATCGAGTGACATTTTCACTTCCCAGTACGATGACCCTGGGGGTTCAATTTCGGGAAGCAGTGTAGGTGTTATGTGACGATGTTATGTACAGCGACAATGCGTGATATCGGGACCCGCTCTAGGGGCGGGCAACCCGGGGCACCAGTTTGGCTGTTAGTGTCAGAAAAATATTGTGTTAAATACTTAATTAATAGAAAATTTTACGTATCAATTTTTAGTTCTAAAAATTTTTACTTTTAAATTTTACTTTTAAATTTTTGAAGGTCTGAGAAAATTCACATAGAGGCACTTTGGGGCCTATATATTGCGAAGGGTCGCCTGTACGGGCATGGTTCCTTTGACTTTTTTGTTCCAATCGATATGTTCTACAGCTCTGTTAAAGTCGCAATCGCGTCTATCGGTCCAAGAATTGCACTTTAGGGAGTATAAGTGACACGTTTGTACGTACTCAATTAGTCTAGACCTCTAACAACGGGTAAAATTTGTTCTGAAACACAATATAGCTCACGAGCTATACATGGAAAACTAAAGCCCACTGTGGCCAGATGCCGAATGATATTATCTCGGTCGCCACCTATCGCCACTTACATATAGCCAAATTATAGCCGCGACAGTTTGTACTAAAAAATACTTAGCTTATGGAAAGCTCAAAAACTATCGATGAAGAAAAATCACTTGAAGAAATTGTATAAGAAGACTTTTATGGGAAGCTGGACCCTATTTAGGTGAAACAACCCGAGAAGCTCAAAATTTGTTCTATCAGATCGTGTTGGTTCGGCCGAACAAACGAACGAGTATACGGCCACCTTTTTCGAACATGCGTTCGAATACCGAATTGTTCGAGTTGGGAGTAGTCCCAGTATCAATGTACCACGGTATTTTTAGTACTATTCAATTAATATTTTTTACTGAAGGAGTGAAATTTGTCTTGCATGAAAGTAACACAAGAATTAAATAATAGTGAATTAAGAACGGATAACACAAATTTTGGTTACATCTTTTATGAGAAACTACAGAACAGAAAAACTCGATGAATGCAGACACTTTGTATCCTCTAACAATTAAAGATTAAATACAATCTTTTATTGAATTGTAAGATGGTGCAAACTAAACCTAATGCCAGAAAGATAGTATTTAATAGGTTGTAACAGACTTAAAACCTTCCCAGAAAACTTCAAAATGTGGCCATTGACACTTGGAAGTTTATTCTCTACAACACGACATTTAATGTCAAATTATATACACAATTAAGTATTAAAACTTATACGAACTCAAACATCAGAAAACAATTTCTGCGTTTTGAATAATTGCCAAATGACACGCAAACACCCTGCTATATAAACTAAATATTGGTAATATTATTCGTGCGTGTGTATTATGAACAAGGAAAATAAATAAATACAACTGAATCGTGTAATTTATTTATTTGATACCATCAAATAAATAAATTGAAATTCGTAAATAGTATATGGACGGTGACTTGCACGATTCAATTATTTTTAAACTTTATAATCTTGATCTTATCCTTTAAAATCATGTCTTGAACACGTGCTAGTATACATAAAACAAGAAATTATTTATAGAGACATCACCACAATGCCGGATTGCAAATTTTATTAATACTTTTAATAACTTTTTAGTTTATAATATATGCTCTCCGCTGCCTCAAATTAGTAGCGTTTTGCCCCTGTACTTTATACTTTTCTGTCAGCAATAGAGTCGTGTCGGTCATCTGTCTAATATATTGTTTAAATGTGTGAAGCTGTTGTAACACAGTCACTGAGAATAATGTAAGGGCATAGAAAGTAACACGCGATATAATTAGCTCAAGAAGCAATCAATTAACCGTTAGTTCAGTTACAGGAGTGGTTCTTAAACTTTTCCATTGGACACACCACTTGAAATTTTATAATGACCTCTCGCACGCTTATGAAAAAGTATTTATAAGCGTGCGTCACATATTCTTATTTGAAAAAGTACTATTGTATTGGGTGTTTGTTAGCTATTAAAGTAAAAAAAAAAATTCAGTTTGTGCCAATTCAACAATATATAAAACAATAAATTCGCATTTTTGGTTAAGAGGAAATTTGATAGAATTATGACTATAAATTTAATATTTATACATTTATTTTTTAAAATGACTTCAGTTTTCATTGACAAAAGTGAAGAAATAGTTTCAAAATATTAACAAAGGAATTATTTTAAATTCCAAGCAAAGCTTTTCGGCACACGCTCTCAAGTAAAAAGCTACTAGATTAGAGTTTAACTAAACAACGTTCTGTTTATCTATTATGAAATATAATTTTTGATATTTATTACTTATCGATATTTGCTTATTTATTCGTATTATATTATATTATACACATAAATTAACTTTCAGGGAAAGTTACCAACTAGCCAACATCAAATTTCCATTGAATTTTATTAGGCATTTATCATGAGAATTATGTATAAAATTCAAACAAATAATTTATCGAATATGCAAATAGAAGTAAATTTAAAATATTAGAAAATACAGATTAAACCAAATATCAAATACAACAATAATAATAACAGAGAAGAAGCATACAAGATGAAACTGGTCAAATTTCTACTGTTATGTTCTTTTCCTATTGTCTGGACCGAAAGTAAGTAAATTGTTGTAAACATTTTAAAAAAATAATTTATTAAAACGCAGTTTAAATAAAAATATTATTAAAAGTGTCAGGTAAATTTTAAGTTTGGTATTTGTTATCATTTAATTTAATCTCTTTATATGTCATTGAATATATAATATAATTGCGAACAGTAACAATTACTCCTTTAGATAATAATATTTAAAATATGTAGTGCAATTTTCAATATAGTTTATAGATAAATATACACACATTGTTGAATTTTCCATCAAACAATTTAATAATTATATAGAGAGGGGATAGACGTTAATCGATGGGTCCAATAGGACTTTCAGCACTAAAAAGCCTGGAAGGAAAGAAATTTATATTTGAATAAGGAAATAATTGTCATATTTTGTGTAGAATACACAATATGGAGTTAAACATTTTGAGTAAATTGTGGATGTTGAGTAGTTTAATATTTGTTTAACTCTTGTTGGGTTCTCGGTGATGTCGATCTGACATCCATATCCTAAGGAAAAGATCTGTATATAAGATATTTAATATTTTGTGTTTTTCTTCGGTTATTTTAATTAAAAAACTGGCTTCCGGTATATAAATAATTGTGAAAGAAAACAAATATCTATATTAAAAACACTAATAGTAATTTTTCCTCTTCTTTTATACACTAAAATGATTACATTATTTACCTTAAATAGAAGATATAAGGTAAAGTTTTTCACGTATAACTTCTGAATTCTTCGTTTAATTTCGAATCTGTTTAAATCTTTGGATTCAGAATAAAAAATCATTATAATGTTTTTTCAAAAAATCGTATAAATATTTAAAATTTTTCATTTGACATTGCATGAAAAATAACACCGCTTTT